>NC_089210.1:16137451-16372451 GCF_963930695.1 Labrus bergylta
ATTTTGATGTTATATATATATATATATATATATATATATATATATATATATATATATTTATAAAGATTTACAGAGATTTAGTGTCCATTTTTATGATAATTGTGTGTGTTTTTTGCATTCTTTTTTTTTTGCATTCTAAAATGTATTTTGTTTTGTTTTCTATTTTATTTTATTAAATCATTATTATTTTGTTGTTTATTTTGTATTTAATTTCTTCTTTTCTTTGGGACTATTCTTTAGGTTTAATAAATTACGTAGATGACTTTAGTCCTCCCTCCAGCAGGTGACGGTAATGAATCCTCGAGGCTGATCCCCATCCGGAATAAACCGGGAAAAAAGAAGACGAAGAAGAGTTTCAGGAAACGTTTCCTGCCGGCGTTATTTCGCTGCTGCACACTGTTGGACAGTGCTGCTGGGAGGAAACAACGAATCTCGCCGCATTTCAGGTAAAAACAGCAAATTATGGAAATATTTATAAATATGTTCAGATAGCAGGTTACCGGAGCTGCGCGCGACGACGTGTTAGGAACATTAATGTGATTAATTTCATGCTTAAATGGTCACAGTGTGTGTGTGTGTGTGTGTGTGTGTGTGTGTGTGTGTGTGTGTGTGTGTGTGTGTGTGTGCGCGCGCGTGTTTGTGTGTGTGCGCGCGCGCGTATGTGTGTGCGTGCGTGCGTGCGTGTGTGTATTTGTTTGCGTGTGTGCATCACGTGCTGCATGTCCACTGACTGATGTTAGCTCTGCATGCTAACACACACACACACACACACACACACACACACACACACACACACACACACACACACACACACACACACACACACACACACACACACACACACACACACACACACACACACCTAGCTAACTGCTTGTGGTGACAACAACCATGAGGTCAGAGGCAGAAAGACCCGAAGAAGAATATGTTGACATGATTTTAATGACATTTTAATTAACCTTTTGATTATTAATTTTGTAGCTAGCTGGCTACATCCTGTAATTCAAACACACCTGACTCAGGTGTGACCTCAGTCTTTAGAAGGTAGCCATGGCAACCAGTGCTGGACCAAGTACACAACTAGAGTATCCTCCTGGTCCTCAGAGTTCAACTTCTTCAGTTCCTCCTTTAAAAAAACACTTAAGTATTCAAAGTGCTTGTTTTATTTTCACAAAGCATGAGTGCAGTGAGGAACACACGGGGCTACATTCTGCTACGAGATGTTTATTTAGAGAACTTTATTTACATTTTTTAAACTCTAACGCTCCAGATTTCATGATCTACAGCTCCAAAATAAAAGGAACAATCACAGGAACGACCACAAACTCCCTGATGAGCTGATGGGGGGGGAAAACGTCAGCCATTGCGTTACAGCGTCTTTGTTGTTGTGTTTTTTTTGTGTGGTGCCGTCAGCAGTGATGGCGAAGCTCCAGGGCTTTGAGTTCTGGAGGAAGACCCTGAAAGAGGCTCGCTATGTGGTGGCCCCGATGGTGGACCAGAGCGAGCTGGCGTGGCGCCTGCTGAGCCGTCGTCACGGCGCTCATCTCTGCTACACGCCCATGCTGCACGCTCAGGTGTTTGTCCGCGACGCCAACTACAGGAGAGAGAACCTGTACAACGAGGTGTGTGAGGAGGACAGACCTCTCATCACACAGGTGAGGATCAACTCTGCAGCCGGTTTATCACCATGTGCTCCAACATTGTTCCTCGTGTGTTGCCGGTAAATGACGTGTGCGTTATTCTCTGTTTGTCAGTTTTGTGCCAATGATCCGGAGGTGTTCCTGCAGGCCGCTCTGCTGGCTCAGGATTACTGCGACGCCATCGACCTCAACCTGGGCTGTCCACAGATGATCGCCAAGAGAGGTACACACAGGTCCTGCAGAAACTGTCCTGTCATCTGTGTCTGCTCTTTTTTGTCCAAGTAAAGACACTTACAGTGATGTCACTGAAAACAAGGAAAGTAAATCTTAACTGGTCTTGATGCTGGTTTCTCAGGTCATTATGGAGTTTTTCTTCAAGACGAATGGGAGCTGTTGGAGAAAATGAGTAAGTCTGTGTTTTAATTCAGTGACTCCTGAAGGATCTCTGTTGAAATAAAGTGTTGTGCCACTCGAGGGAAATCTCCTCCTGAGTTTGATTAATGTGTGTGTTCTGTTTCCTCATCCCCCCCCCCCCTGCTTACATCACAGTCAGGTTAGCCAATGAGAAGCTCTCTGTGCCGATCACGTGTAAGATCCGCGTGTTCAAGGAGACGGAGAAGACGGTCCGTTACGCCCAGATGCTGGAGAAGGCTGGATGTCAGGTGAGAGAACTTTAAATGTGTTCATCTGTCAAATCCGTCTTTAAAACAGTTTGTTTCATAGAGCGTAACAAAGGTCTTTAAAGGTCCTGACTCTGTTCCCAGCTGCTGACGGTGCACGGCCGGACCAAAGACCAGAAAGGAGCCATGACGGGGATCGCCAGCTGGGAGCACATCAAGGCCGTGAGGTACGTCACCTTCACCTTCATATTTGTTTCATGTAGAGTACAAACGTTTCTGCAGCTCCAAACTAATAATTCAGTGGTTTTTCGGTGATGGGCAGAACTGTCTCCTCCTTCAGTCAAACCTGTGACTTTTAAACCCTTGGATTTAACAAATCAAGTGACATTCTGCAAGCTCAGGCTTGTTGCATCAACACGATGTGTGTTTCAGGACTGAAAAAGGGTTTAGAGCTCAGGTGTCATCTGAGAGATCCTCTACTGTTTATTTTTTTTATATTAAAGGTCACATATTCTCCTCCTCTTCTTCAGTGTAAATAAGTCTCAGAGCTCCTCAAAACATGTTTGTGAAGTTTCTTGTTCTAAATCCACTCTGATCCTGTATTTGATCATGTCTATAAACCCCTCTATTTCAGCCCTGCTCAGAACAGTCTGTTTCTGTGTCTGTACCTTTAAATGTAAATGAACTGTGTCTGACCACGCCCCCTCTCTGAAAGGCCTAGGTGGTCTCGGGCTTTCTCTCTCCATGTCCTATTGTTTAAGGTGAGAAGGCAGACTCAGAGGGCAGAACAAACACCTAGCTGTGGGAGTTTCACCCACCTGGGGGAGGGGCTACTGCCCTTTGTGATGTCATGAAGGGAAAATCATTTTCTGAAAAGTGGAGCAGGCAGAAGACGGAGAGGATGGACTTTTCTCATCATTGGGGGGTTTGTAGACGGGCTAGAGACATAGTTAGTGTTAGAGGAACATGGGGAAGTGGATTTTATATAACTTGAGCTTTAAAATAATTATATTAATTAATTATATTATTATATAATAATAAAAAAATAAATAATAATAATAATGTAAGGGATAAGAGTCCTCAACCACAACGTATTTTAGTATCTCTGGTGTATTTTTATCTACAGGAAGGCGGTTAATATTCCCGTGTTTGCAAATGGAAACATCCAACACCTGAGTGATGTGGAGCGCTGCATTCAGGAGAGCGGCGTGCAGGGAGTCATGAGTGCAGGTCGTTACCACATTTATTTAACCTATTTCAAAAGTGTTTTAAGACAAAGCTAATAAAGTGAATCTGACTGTGACTGTGTTTTTTTTGAAGAGGGTAACCTACACAACCCCGCCCTGTTTGAAGGCCGCAGCCCCCCCGTGTGGGAGATGGCCGAGGAGTATCTGGAGGTGGTGAAGCAGCATCCGCCCTGCACGCTGTCCTACGTACGAGCCCACCTCTTCAAGCTCTGGCACCACACGTATGTCTCTCTCTCTCTCTCGCTCTCGCTCTCTGACTTCTGAAGTTTCCAGGAGGAGTTCCAAATAGCTGACTAGCAGCTGTGTGATTTATCTGTGTGTGTGTGTTCAGGCTACAGATCCATCAGGACCTGAGGGAGGAGTTGGCCAAGGTGAAGAACCTCGAGGGTTTGGCCAACGTCAGCAAACAGCTGAGGCTGCGATGTCAGGTAACAGAACACAGAGTGTGTAAACGCCTCACACTCCTCGTACAAAAGTCTTTTTTTAACTCAGTCTTTGTGTGTGAGCAGGAGGAGATCGCTAAAGGAAAGGACTCAGAAGAGAAGGAGAGCAGTCTGCCGTTTCCTCACTGGATCTGTCAGCCGTACATCAGACCACCGTGAGTCAAACCCCCCCGTCAGCGAGACAAAGTTTACAATCAGCGGGTTTTAAAAAGATCTGTAATCAACTGCTCCTCTCAGGCCAAAGGATCCGGTTGCCAACGGTAACGGGCAGGGTTCAGAGGTGAAGAGGGCGGTGTGTCAGAAGAGGGCACTGGAGGACTCGGACGGAGCTGCGGACACGCTCTCCAAAAACAAGCAGAAGAAGAGATCCAGAAACCCGCACAAGAACTTCTGTCCCGAACACAAACGTGAGTCCGACCTGAACTCTCAGATTGTTTCAAACGTTTTGAGAAGAATCAGGAGGATCAGCCTTCTGATACTGACCCCGCTGCCGCTTTTCTCTCTCCCTCCACAGCAAAGTACGTCAAATGTGATCAGTGCGGGAACCCGAAGGTAAGCGGCGCTGAACAGACGCATGCTGCACGCCATCACAGATCAAACACCACAATGTAACGTTTTCTTGTTTTTTCCTCTGCAGGGGAATAAGTGCGTTTTTAATCTGTGTCGAGGCTGCTGTAAGAAGAAGGCGTTCAAGGAGGTGGCCGACTGTCCCAGTGAGTACTCAAACACACCAGAAGGTTTAACGGGTAGCTGCTCACATACTCGGAGAAAAAACAGCCGCTAGACGCTCGTTCGTTTGAGCTCCTTTAAAGCTCCTTAACCCTCAGGCATCAGTTTAATTTACGACAATCTTAAGTCACTAAGGACAAAAATGTCCACTTACAAAAAACTGCTATAAAAATAGAACAGATTGATATTTTCTTCTACTTTTTTCTGCATACATCTCTTAAACAACTTCAGCCCTGCTCAAAACTAATAAATATTAAATAATTATCAGGAATTTAACCCTTTAAATGCCAGTTTGGTTTCTTGATGTCACTGTTGTAATTGAAGAAAAAAAACACAAATTAGTTATTTTCCAAGTAACAAATGTTTGGTGGCTGGGGGATTTTTTTTAAATCAGTCTTGCATATGTCAAAGATTATCCAAAATATTGACTTTGATGCATTGTTAGTTTTTGTGTAGCATCAGATTTAAAATGTAGTTCCCTGTTTGGACATCGGAGGGTGAAAATGTCCAATTTACAAAAACTGATATAAAAAATAGAACAGATTGATATTTCTTTTCTACTTTTTTTGCATAAATTTCTTAAACAACTCCAGCCCTGCTCAAAACTATCAATATTGAATAATTATCAGGAATTTAACCCTTTAAATGACAGTTTGATTACATGATTACCAGTGTTCAATTGATCTATTGAAAGGTGCATTCCAAAATTTGTAAAGAGAGAGATTTTCTTACAAAAAATGGTGCCATATGCACTAACACAGACAAAATGATGGACAGATGAAGAGGAAACATTTGAACAAAATGTCCATAGTGATGCATGAGGGTTAAAATTACTCTAACAGGAAGTGCTTTCACACCTGCACAAAACAAGTTTCTCCTCCAGCCTCCTTGTATTTATTCTGCAGGAAGTCGGAGTGAGCTGATGTGAGAACACAGCAGGATATGAAGTAATGACTCTGTCCTTCACACAGGCCACGGGCTGAGGTTCAAGACCAAGGCGGAGAAACAGAAAGCTGAGGAGGAGAAGAGGAAAGAGGAGGAGACAGAGCGGATCAGAAACTCTCCTCAGACGCTCTCTGATCCGAGTACAAATCTGCAGGAGGGGAGCAACGCAGAGCTGCAACGATGAAACGTTTCTCTAAAGATCACACCCAAGAGACTATTTAATGCCAAAAAAAAAAAGAAAAGCAGGTTCTGTCTACATTTTGGACACATCTCTTTAGATTCAGCAGATTCCCTCTGCTGCTGCTGGGTTTAAATCCATGTGATTCTTCTGTAGTCCGAGCCCCTGCTTTCCTCTTTCTCTGATTGGTTGATCACTGTTCAAGTATTTTGCGGCGAGACGATTCGACGCAGAGAACGTTTTTACCTGTTTGGCTTTAAATCCTGGTCGGTGCTGCAGGACTTGTGTTGACCTGGTTTACTTCATTCTGCTGAAAAAGCAGACGTTATGAAACTGCGTTCTAAGGTCGCTGACTCTTCAGGTGACGGGTGTGATTTTACATTTAGGCTCAGCCGATGATCAGTCGGGACAAACAGTAAACAGCGCTGCTTAAAAACATCAACAACGAGAGTTTGGGATTTATTTAAAAACAGACGGACGTGAAAGAGAAAACCAAAAACATCAAACAACAGGTTATATTTAATTGGGTTTGGGTTCTCCAGGATTCATCTTTATCTTGGAGCTTTTATTGTTACAGTTTCTCTTTGTGTTACAGACAAACATTTTTATGAGTTTGAACATTTTGTTTCTCTGAAGTTCTTTCTGAGCCACCGACGTGGATAAGTTCAGAAAGTTGCTTTTCCTCCACGATTTTATTTCTTTTATTTAAGGTGTTGGGTGTGGTTTCAGTTTCATGATTTTAAGATCCAATCAGTGAGCAGTGTAGTGAGTAAAATGATATAGTGATCTTACTACATGATCAGACATAAAGGAAACATGCTATGTTGAAGTGCTGGCTTCTCTGACAACAATGCAGCAGCCAGTATGTCCTCCTTCTAACTTTAGATTCTGGTCCTGAATGCTCTGGATTTGTTTGGACCAGAGAAGGTAGGCGCTTTTAAGACACCCCCCACACGGCCGTTTTGGACGCCCCTCGGTTTGACAGATATGAGAGCAGTTATCAGGTCAACAGGTGTTGCAGTGATGGAAGCAGGCAAGAGAAGTGGTTCAGATAGAAGTGATTGTACCCGACCTAAAAAGCCTCTGCATGTTTCTAATAAGCTCCACGAGCAGAAACGTGCTCAAACTAGGATCAATATTGGAGATGCTTTTGAAAAATGGAGAGAGGTTAGAACACAGAAAGGTTTACAGACCCATGCAGCTTCAGTGTCCACCACATGGCAACCTGTGTGAGCATTGACTCTAGAGAGGAGGAGGGGAGACAGCTCTCTACAATGTTTAGAATTTAGACTGCAGTACCCATTTTAAACACTAGGGGTCAGAGTTACATATCGCTCCTTTAATCTGGGTAACTGTTTGCAAACGAGTCGTTAATTTTGTTCGTGCCTTTAGAGATGAAGTGCCACTGCCGCTCCAGAATCCTGAGCTCGTTAGAGAGGAACGTTGTGCTTCAGCTGCTCGGTGACGATACGATCCAAACATCTGAGTTTATGGTGCTACCTGCAGAACTTTGCGTACATCGAACAAAGAAAAAACAGAACCCACAGGACATGTTTAATTTAATGAATCAACTTTGATCCTCAAACTGTATTTTTATATAACTGGAAATTTAGAGTGAACTATTAGAGTTTAAATTAGAAAAAAAGAGTCTTATTTACTACAAATCAGCTTTAAATGACTGAACGTGTTTGTTTTTTAATCAGCTGTGATTAAAGAAACGACACACCCGTCATCAGAAACATATCAAAGTCTTTGTGGTTAGAGGGATTTTAATGACATCACTTCCTGCCTCTGTTGGTCTCAGACATATAAAATCAAACTTGTGTAAAATTTGCCTTTCATCAGAACGCTGTTACGATATCATAAAGAATAAAAAGAGACAATCCTCGAGTCACATGTTGTATAGTTTCCATTTAATGCTGCAGGAGAAGATGGATCTTTATTTTTGGGATTGTTATCTGCTATATTTGAAAAAGTGTCATTAAACAAATCTTACATTAGATGGTGTCTTGGGTGGTTTTAGTGAACTCTGCTGGCCACTAGAGGGAATTACACTGATGTCAGGGTGCATGGTAAGAAGAAGCAGACACACAGGAGAAGTTAATATGTCATCATGTGCAGCGAAATGAAGAAACGTGAGTGGACACAAATTTATTTAAACTAAAACAGTAAATCTCAATTGAATGAAACCTTTATTGCCCCTAGGGGAATTTGCCTTTCACAGAGATCTAAAAAACACAATACAAACAAAAATTTACAGGACAGCACATAAGAACACATAAAAACACACGTCCTGTATAATCAGTTCTTATTAAGCAGCTGAATACTGCGCAGTACAAAGGATGTAATGCCTTTTTTAGTCCTCATCCTGGGCATTCTGCACCTGCGCCCTGAATTCAAGAGTTCATACTCTGACCAAAGGAGGTGCAGAGGGTCAGCTGTGATCTTGATGGCTAAATTCACTGTGTACCGGTCTGTCAGGAAAGAAATGCTGTACATTTGCTTCCCAGTTATCTTGCTGCCTAGTTTAACAACCTTGTCCAGTTTATTCCTATTTTGTAAGGACAGTGCTCCTCCCCCACATTGAATACATAAGGTCAGCACACTTTCAATAAAAGTCTTGTAAAATAATTTCAGCATAGTGCTGTCAACATTAAAATGTTTTAGTTTCCTCAAAAAGTAGAGGCGCTGTTGAGCCTTTGCATACCTTGCTTTTGTGTTGGTGTTCCATGTCAGTTTGTTGTCAATTATTGTGCCAAGATACTTATACTCTGGTACAATTTCAATTTCTGTGTCCTTCATATTTACAGGGGAGAGAGATGACTGTCTTCTAAAATCAGTAATAATTTCTTTGGTTTTCTTTGTATTTAAAATCAATGTATTATCAGAGCACCAGTTGTAAAAGTTGTCTAGCTCAGCTCTGTAATTGGTCTCATTGTCATTTAAAAGACCTATCAGAGCAACATCATCTGCATACTTATTTAATTTACAGTTGTCATGATGACTTGTACAGTCATTGGTGTACAAAGTAAACAACAAAGGTGAGAGGACACACCCTTGTGGTACCCCAGTGTGAGTGCTAATTACTGAAGAGTTTTTCCCATGGATGGTAACAAACTGCTGCCTTTCAGAAAGGAAGTTATGAATCCACCTAATAAGGGTGTGGTTAACTCCCATACTACACAGCTTCACAGCCAATAGTTGTATCTGGACAGTGTTAAAGGCAGATGAGAAATCAGCAAACAGTATACGCACATAAGATGATGGTGTTTCCAAGTGTTTATAAACTTGGTTAAGAAATGCAGCCGTTGCATCCTCAACACCTCTCTTTGCTCGATATGCAAATTGTAGGGGATCGATTTGACTGTTTCAGACCTTAAGTAAGGTAAAACAATGTGCTCGAAACATTTCATGACAACTGAGGTCAGAGCAATGGGTCTAAAATCATTGAATTCAGAGGGGCTTGTCTTTTTTGCTAATGGGATAATTTTAGATATTTTTCATGATTTTGGGATTAATTGTGAATTTAAGGGAGCTTGGAAAAGTTGTGTGAACACAGGACCTAACTGCTTACAGCATTTTTTAAGTGTATTACCGTCTAACCCATCTGGGCCGATGGATTTCCTCACATTAATCTTGGAAAAGGCAAACTGCACTTCCTCAGTTGTTATTTGAATAGGAGTGCCATATTTTCTCCAGTCTGCCTCAGGAATCATATCGTGCAAAGAAGTTGTTAATGTCATTGGCAAATTCAATTGTATATGAAGCATTATTCTGTTCGGAGTTCAAGCCAATCATTGTTTTAATTCCACGCCAAGCCTCCCTTCCTTTATTGTCTGTAAGTAGTTGCTCAACTTTAGCTTTGTAGTCCATTTTTGCTTCGTTCATTTTCATTTGTATATCTCTTTATATTAGTTTCCCTTTATGTCTGTCATTTATTTTAAAAGCTTGTTGTTTTTCAATTAATTTTTTTTTTATCTCAGCGGTAATCCAGGGTTTAGTTTTTGCATATATTTTTGTTTGTTTGGTAGGGATCACATTATCTACACAGAAATTAATGTAAGATGTTACTACATCAGTATGTTCATTTATATCTGTGCATTCAAACACTTCCCAGTCGGTACATTCAAAACAGCCTTGTAAAGCAAGTACACTGTCATCATCCCACACTTTCACAGATCTTGAGTTTGGTTTTCCAGTTTTCAATTTTTGTCTAAATGATGGTAGCAGAAACACAGTATCGTAATTCAACTTTCTGCACAAGTTAAAGGAATAAAGTAAAATCAAGAAGATGTACTTAAAATGTTCAAAGAATCAGATTCAGTGTGCTGTTGGTAACCCAGCCTTTTCTAGTACCATATGGACCCGGACCATCAGGGTACCCCCTGGTCCTCAGGTCGACCTGGGTTCCTTAACCAGTCCATGTTTGAAAATGGTGTAGGATGAAGTTAAATAACTTATCCAGTCCTACCCCTTTTATCTTTTAAGCTTAATAAATTAATCCAAGACAAGACATTCTAGTTTAAAAGATCAGATATTTAACTTTATATATATATATATATATTTATATATATATATTTATTTACTTTATGTGGAGAACGTCTCCTGCAGCTCAGATCGTCTGGAAGTTATTTTGTGTGCAGAAACAGAAACAGACAAAAAGATAACTGACATGTTTTTGGTTTATTGATCATTCACAGGAATGCGTTCTTACTGCAGGGTTAATATTGCACATTACAGGACGATAATACTACAGGTGTCCTTTTAGAGATATATGAAAACACATCGTGAGTGAGCGGAGAGATTAAGCACAGCTCTACAGAGAGGAAGAAGTGCAACGATCACGTTTAAAGCAGCAGCAGAAGAGAGAGCAAGAGAGAGAGGTCACACTGAGGAGACGATGTGTTTACATCAGGATCGGATTGTTTAACCTGCTTTATTTGATATCTAGGTGTTTTTAAAAGTGACGGGTTTAAGCCCAGATGCAGGAGGTCGGGCACAGACACTGACTCTTAGCAGCCGGAGATTTGATCACCAGATCCCTGACGATCTCCACGGTTCCAAACAAGGGGAACAGCTTCTCGGTGAAGCTCTCGTTGTAGGTGTAGATGTGCAGGTGTCTGTCGGCGTCGTAGAACGACAGCTGGCCACAGTTGTAGTCGAGGTAGACACCCACCTTGCGGGGGATGAGGCCCGGCGGCAGGGCGGTGTAGGGCACGGTCAGCGCCTTCAGCTCGCTGCCTCTCTCCAGCCGCAGGCTCAGGTAACCCGTGTCCGTGTTCAGGGACTTGAACCCTTTCCGCAGGGCCGACTCTTTGGCCACGCCCAGGCGCCAGTCCCGCTCGCCCACCTCCACCTCCCAGTAGTGACGGCCCGAGCCGAAGCCCTCCACCCCGACGGCGCACCACCAGCCGTCAAACCTCTGGTGGTAGTTTGGGATATCCTTCCTCTCAAAGCCGCAGCGCATCTTCTTCTCGTTAGTGATGAGCAGGTCGGGGTTCGCCGTGTCCAAGTCCAGAGTCACCTCCACTGCAGGTAAACATCACAATTAACAACAATACAGGTAAACATCACAATTAACAACAATACAGGTAAACATCACGATTAACAACAATACAGGTAAACATCACCTGGCTGGGTTTATATTAACCCCCTGCTTCAGGTTCAGATTAAGGTGAGTCATGAATGTTTTACCTGCAGCGTCTGAGATCCAGTCCCACACTGTAAGAGAGAAGAGAAAGTGTTTACAACATGCTGCTGTGTGTGTTACCTGACTCTACAGGTGTGGTTTAAAGGCTTTATATGTGATGTTTCACACTTAAATGTAATATAAATCAAGTATATCCTCTGAAAATAACTCTGTGAGTCATGACTGTCTACAATGGGTGTAACACCAGAGTCCCACTGTCTGTGATGTTTTCAGAGTTTTCTGAGTCATATCTTCAGTTTGTTTACATCGCCAGGACGGCCAGCTGACTCCTCCCCTCGTGTATAAAAGTTGTTTAATTGAGGGACTAGAGAAAAGAAGAATAACATACTGTACTCACTGCTTAACTGTGTTTCTAGATCACGCTCATTTCAGGTAAATTTACATGCAGTGTGAAGATACGAGCATAATAAAGCTCGCTAGCATTAGCATGCTAACACAACAATGCAGCTCGAATTGTTTTGGTTTCATGCTGGTGCTCAAGGGCGACATCTGCTGGATCAAGAAATCACATATAAAGCCTTTAATTGAATGACTGTTAAAAAAATCTTCAGGTGTTCATGCTGACGTGCAGCGCTCACTCACCTGGCTGAGGAACGTAGGAGATGGCACCTGAAGGGAGATTAAAAAAAAAACAGACTCATGAAACCTTCTGATTCAGATCAAACTTGATCTCAGTAACTCAGTTTAGATTTTTACAAACCGATCTTCTGCATGCGCTGCTTCCACATGAGCCACTGCTGCGGTATGGTGTCCTGCAGGGACAAAAGAGGTGTGTGTGTTAACACCTGCACAATCGAGACAGGAGCTGCAGGTAACACACGAGGAGTACATCGCTCACCTTATCGGGTCTCTGCAGCATCAAAGTCCACATCACAAGCTCCATGGCGGTCTGCAGGTTCGGAGCGCGGCCCCAACGCCAGGCAGACTGCAGGTCGTCCAGAACCTTTGCTACTGGTTCACCGGGCCACACGCTCTGCTGCAGGGGGGATGAAGGTGTTAGTCAGAGGAATAGAGTCAGTCATGTCGTCGGATGAAACACCTTGGGAGGGGAGGTGATAACCCCAGTGATGTCATCACTATTTCTGTCCATCAGCCTAGATGGTTGAGTTGCTGGGACCCTTTGCTGCATGTGTGTCCCCACTCGTTTCTCTCTTCTCCTGTCATACTTAGTGTTTTTTTACTAAATTGACTTCGCTTTAATGTCCTGTGAGCTCTTTTTGGTTTACAGGAAGCCAGATGAACCCCCCCCCCCCCCCCCCCCCCCCGACTCTAAATGAGACAATAATTTACTGACTGAACATCACACTGTCTTGAAGAAGACTTGAAACTTGACATTGAGACGATAAAGTCAGGGGGGGAAATGTTTACTGAGGGAATAAATCACAGAGAAGAATCAAAGTGACTTCTTCTTTGTGCAACCTCCTCCTGCTGGCCAATGGGAAGAATGCAGATTTATGACCTCACTTGTGCAACAAAAAAAGAGTCCCCACCTCGGGCTGAGCCCTCAGGTCCTTGATCCAGGTGAGGATCACAGACTTGGCCTGCAGAACTTCCTGCTCGTTGATCGCATCAGAATGTTTGACCTCATCGATCTCCGGCCAGCCGTCCGTCTGCATCGGCCTCTTCTGCAAACACACACACACACACACACACACACACAGCTGCAATGAACAGAGCTCTGCACACACACACACACACACACCTGGAGCAGGTGTAGTCCCAGTCAGAGGAGTACCTTGCTCTCTAACATGGAGGCCCACTGCAGGATGAAGACCCTGCAGAGAGACGAGGGCCAGGTGTCGTCCAGGTTCCAGATGTGCTCCAGGGCTGACGACCTCTGCAGAGATGAGAGAGAGAGAGAGAGAGAAACATGGGGCGAGTTGGAAATGACCTCTTCAATTTATTCTTTGTGTTTATATTTATTTTTAGAGGAAGGGTTATGCCTTTATTAGAGAGATAGGACAGTGGAGTCAGGGATCTGGGGGAGAGAGAGAGGAAAATGACAAGCAGAAAAAAGGAGCCACAGGTCGGACCCATGCCTCTGCCTGTTTAGTAACTCAGTATGTCTGTTTGTTGGTTGAACTGTTACCTGACACACTCGGCTGAGGTCTCGGGCCAGATCCACAATAAACAGCTGATCCTCATCCAGAGGCTGCTCCTTCTTCGCCCTCTTGTTCGACTCCTGCAAGAAAAAAAAAAAGGTTTTCTGTAGGAAACAGTTTCAGAGAGGAGAGGACAACCAGAGGACATGAGAGCTGCTTTACATGATCCTCACAGAGTAATGAGGTCAGACTAGACAAGAACCGGACACTCAGGCTGATCAACATGCACAAGGAGGCTCTGCTCCTGTCAGCAGAAAAACAAAGATACTCCCCCTCCCTCCTCCAGACTCCCTGCTTCATTTCACTTCCCCCCAAAACTCCCCCCACACAGCGGCTCTGTCTTCTTAAAGTCAACCAGAAAAACAAAAACAAAATGTTTGTAGCCTTATTAGCACATCAAGTACGTCCCAAAAACCAGACTGTAAAATCTTGTTACCTTTATCTTAGCCGTTAAAGTTTTGGCCGGCTCCACCATGAAGTGAAAACACTGCATCATCTTGGCTGCTGTGTTTCAGATTCCTACAGAGAAAAAAAACAACACAAAAACATGTTAGATTAAATCTTAACAACCTGCAAAATCTCTGATTTCTGTTTGTGTTTGCAGCCAACAACATCTGGAAACAGGATGTTAGTAGCTACATGGTTATATCAAGCAGCAAATGAAGTGCCAAAAACTGCAGTTCCTCCAGCGTCCACTAGAGTCTGTCTCCTGCAGTGAGTCAGTCTCCATAGAGCCCCATGTTAAAATGTCCAACTTTACAGCTGCAGTTCCTCGAGTGTCCACTAGAGTCTGTCTCCTGCAGTGAGTCAGTCTCCATAGAGCCCCATGTTAAAATGTCCAACTTAACAGCTGCAGTTCCTCGAGTGTCCACTAGAGTTTGTCTCCTGCAGTGAGTCAGTCCCCATAGAGCTCTATGTTAAAAACAAGCTTCTTTGGTTTTGGTGACACAGTTTCTGGTCCTTGAAAGGACTCGTCTTTGGAGTCGGCCTGAATCACTGGAGCTTTAATGTTGACATCCCAAACATCGGCGTGTTGTTGTGTAAATCATTCAACTCGTGATAGAGAGTTCACGTGGGGCTGCACAAAGAACAACATCAGTGTTTTCATAAACAGATGATTAAGAGCGATGTCACGCTCGCTGTTCAGCACGGCGAGAATCGTTAACAGAAAAAGATTTCTGATTGGACATGACGAGGATCAAACAGGAGCCCAGACCTGATGGTTAAACTGGAGCTGGACTGCAACGTGACACACACACACACACAGACACACACACACACACTCACTCACACACACACACACACACATGCACACACGCACAAACACACAGACACACACACTCACACACACAGGCACACACACACACACACTCACACTCACACACACACACACACACACACACACACACACACACACACACAGGCTCACACACACACACACACAGACACACACACTCACACACACACACACACACACACACACACACACACACACACACACTCACACACACAGGCACACACACACACACACACACACACACACACACACACACACACACACACACACACAGCTGCCTGCCAGTCTGGCTCTCTCTCTACTTCTCTTCTTTTTTTACCCCTCCCTCGTTTCTTATAAAATCTGTCTCACTTTCTCTCCGCGTCATCGGCAGAAACACACGAGCTCGCTCTCTGTCTACTCGGCCTTGAAGCTGATTGGACAGCAGAGTCCAGTTCACAGAGTGATGTAAGGTGGTCAAAATGTTTGTCATATTTCAGCACTACGTGTTTTTAAATAACATAATCTGTCATTTTAATGATCCTTTGTAGAGCCCGAACGATTAATCGGCCAGCCGATAATATCGGCCGATATTAACATAACCAGTGCCTATCGGTATCAGCTAATCGTATCGCAGATATGCGCCGATATTTATCGATTTATTCACGAGACAAATAGCATTACATATGAGTTTCATTTTATTACAGTTGCAAAGATAGATAGAGCCAAGAAAGATATCAGCCACTATATCGGTATCAGATTTTTCGTGTCCCTATTATCGATATCGGTATCAGACCCAAAAATCCCCACTTCGGTCGGGCCATGATCGATATCATCCAAAAGGTAACCAGGTGTGCAGGAGAGGGAGGAGTCCATGAAACATCGTGAGCAAACTCCTGCACGCTCTCTTAACTGCACAGATATGTCGGCGACATTTCGATATTAGCGCAATGTTTTATTAGTATTCAAAAACCTTTTGCCATGACAACAGTAGACTGACTTCAACCAGTTCAAGTCAATGAAATTAATCTCTAATTTTATGGTTCATAAACAGTCCTGGTGATGATGGACTCTGACCTGTGATATGAGCGGCAGCAACAGAGATATAAATACATGAAGGCTACTTTTTACAACATCTTCTCGGTTTACAAATCGATTTTTCTCGTAGGCCTATTTGTTAAATGTTGCCTTTAATGTTTATGTTGTAAACGGAGATTCTGTGATGCAGATCTAATGTCAGACTGTCTCAGAGTAACATCCTGTCGATCAAGTATCTTCTCAGACCTCGTCGTGAGTTAAACTCTGCAGGATTTTATTGAAATCTTAGTTTCACACTTCAAGCTGCATGATAACTCAAATTAATAATGCAACTCCTCCACCGAAGTAATTACTGATATGATTGTTGTTTTTATTTGATTCATCACGTGACTATTCTCCCCTGTACCTGACTTCTGAGCTGCTTACACAATAAAGCATCTTATCTTCTGTATGTGGGTCAAATAAACAAGTCCATATGCAACAACGCTGATTCACGCCGAAGCTGCACAACAAAAACACTGCGTTACATTTTTGGCACATAATTGAGCAGGATTTGGGAGTTGCAGTGTCTGAGACCTGCAGAGGAAATGCTCCATCAGAGAGTTTTATGACTGAGGTGGGAAATCATGACCCAGCAGATTCTGCAGAGAGAGAGAGAGAGAGGCTGAGCTCGAGGCCAGCTGATGACTGCGCATGATGCAAACACTCACCTGTCGTGTGACTTTGCGGCAAAGCTGAATAATAGATGCAGACAGACTCACTCCAAACATGTTCACCTTCAGCTGATCATCCATTAAAAACACATAGTTTATACCTGAATGCTGCTACTGTTGCATAACTCTCTGCCCCTGCAGTCCTTCCTGCTAAAATAACAAACAGTCTTACAGACAGCTCACCTGTCTCCTCAGGTGTTTGTTCTGGAAGTTTTCTTCTTGTGTCGCCTGCAGAGCGAACAGCAGCCCGGTGTGTGAAGTGTTTGTCTGACTGCTGCAGTGTCTCTGACCTTGTTTACACACCAGACTGACGCTCAGCTGCTCGGGCAGGTTCGGTTTTGTCCGGCGGTGACGATCGAGGATGTGAGGTGGACACAGCGAGCGGCCATCTTTGTAAGGTCGTTATAAGGACGTTAAGAAGTCCCGTTTAAAGGAACAATCTCTTCTCGTACAGTGAGATGTTGCTTTAGATCCTTCAGCAGTTGAAGTGCATTTACTTTGTTATCAGTTTGATCTGAGGTGTTGGTACTTCATTTTGACTAATCTAAGGTACTTCCACTTTCCTGATTGGACCAGAGAAGGTAGGCGGTTTAAAGACACGGTCGTTTTGGACGCCCCTCGCTTTGCCAGATATGAGAGCAGTTATCAGGTCAACAGGTGTTGCAGCGATGGAAGCGGGCAAGAGAAGTGGTTCAGATAGAAGTGATTGTACCCGACCTAAAAAGCCTCTGCATGTTTCTAATAAGCTCCACGAGCAGAACATGACCGCCCAGCTCACACACGTATTTCCTGCTTATCCACAAATAGTGAGCTGATGTAGCTTTAAGTGGCAGTGGATCTACTGAACTTTAAATGTTTGTTTTATATGCTTGACTAAGATAGAAAGTCAACAGCGGATAAACAGCCCTATAAATGTGTTTATTACGTCGTTTCACATGAGAAATAAAGAGGATTCATTTGACTTTAATAAATACTCAACATGATGACTCTCAGGACAAACAGACAAACTTTGACCGTGAACTTCGTGGTCGTTTAAAACAACAAATCAAGTCCTGACACGGATCCTCCTTTGTTATTATTTCACTCCACTTCACGCTGTTCTACAAAGCTTTTCGTAATTGTGCCCGAGATTTTAGAAAAACTGACGCAGTAAAAAACAGATAAAATGTTTGATTAGGAAATGAGAAATCATTCATCTGTGTGTCATTATTACTTCATGGAGGGCAATCTTTTATAAGCGGCGCCTCCTCAGCAGCTCAGACATGAAACTATACTGTTGATGTTTCTGAATCATGAAAAAAAAGGAAAGAACAGAAAACAGTAGAGACAGACCTTTATGGGATGTTCGAGGCCGATACAGCAACATAACAAAAGAACATTAATTACATTCTTTTAAAAACATCACACATTGTAAACGTATTTATTTGCAGACCTGTTAGCTCAGCTGTGACGCTCCGCACAGATTCAGAGCGCCCTCTGCTGGACAAACTACATAATGTCACCATTTCTTAATCAACCATTGCATTGTCTTTTTTTTTTTTGCACTATTATTCAGGTCTGGTGGCTGGAGAGGTGCCAGGTCACATCCAGAGTGCAACCTTGAACAAGGCACCAACACCTCAAACAGCTGTGGCGTTCTCCCTGTGTAGCAGCCGCACGCTGACATCCCTCCATTGATGCGTCCTGCAGGCATGTGTGTCTTTCAGGCCTGTGTGTGTGAGAAGCATGCCTCTCAAATCGGTCCTATCTAAAATATTTACACTGTTACAAACATTTCTATGACAGGTCGACATCAACAATAATATCAGAACAAAAAGACTCTAATCTCATGTGAGCCTTAAAAACAGTAAAAAAAAAACAAGTGATCACTGACAGATTAAAATCACATTATAAGGAGGAGTTTTCGTTTTGGTTTGTGTTAGTCCTGACTTTATGGAGATGTTCCAGCCACCTCAGTCAAAGTTCAGTGATTCTCCTCATTAGTCACCCTCTGTGTAAAGAACAGCAGCTGATATAAAGAGTTTCAAACATTCACATGTGTCCGGTCTGCTGCTCCTCTTTGGTTTCTCTACAATCATCAGTCTCTCAACATTAAACTCTTTTACGTCATGAGGTATCTGACTCCTCTGAAGGCTCCGGTCATCGTCCACATTCAGCCTGATGAGACCCTGATGAGGGTCACATGGGTAGAGTGTCGCTGCCGACCTGATGAGGTGCATCAAGCCCGGGGTTGGTGTAGAAACTGTGAGGAGGTGGGAGGTCCGGAGCAGAGGAGAGGATGTCGTACGGCAGCTCCACAGACTGGCGGAGGCTCTCCTCGTATGTCGGAGGAGGCTGCAGGAAAAACAAGACCGATTATTCAATTAAACTGAGTCGGAAAAACAAACAAAGAAGAACAAACACAGAAATGAAAACGTATTTTCTCAAAGGTTGGAATTCATCCCTCATATTGTGCTGCAGACAAAATATTGCCTCCTTTCTGCAGAGATCAATCAAACTTTATTTGTATAGCACCTTTCAGACAAATTAAATTGCAGTTCAAAGTGCTTTACAAGAGTGCAGAAAAGTTATTGACGAAAAAAAGTTGTTTATAAAATCACTGAGAGACTAATGCACACCAATAAGAATTTAAAAAATAATATATATATACATATTAAAATGAACAAATAAAATATGACACATTAAAGCAATAAGATATTAAAATTAATACATAGGAGAAGAATATTTAAAATTGAAGTAGGATAAAAAAGACAATACAATAATGTTAAGATTTGAATTTATATAAAAGCCAGACTGAATAAATGAGTTTTAAGACTCGGCTCCTCTCAGACCTTCAGGAAGGTTGTTCCACAGTCTCAGAGTGTAACAGCTGAAAGCAGCATCACCAAAAGGTTTTTGTCCTGCTCTGTGGAAAGACTAAGAGAGAGGAACTGATACAAAGTCTGGTCCTTTACATAAAGCAGGACAAACAGCTCAGGCAGAGTCTGAGCCCACCCCCCCCCCCCCCCTCCTGAGTCTCCATCCTTCCAGACCAGCCCACTGACCACATCCTCTCCCGTCATAATCTCCAAAAACCATCATCTGACTCATCGCTCATATGATCGATCACTACACATCTGAAACGTGCTCCTTGTTGCTGAAAAAAAGAGAGAGAGAGAGAGAGCGTGTTTCCCCAGGATGAACGTGTTGCATCTCAAAGTTGAACATCTTTCCTTTTAAAATATTTGACATGATGTTTGTATGAAACATTATTAATTAATCATTAATCATTTCAGTGTTTTATCTCTGTGATTCACACTCCCCGACTAAAGCTCCTTATCTTTTAATTACTTGGAGACCCTCAGGCGACAAAGAGCAACCCCACTGCCCTCTGCCTGACACACACACACACACACACACACACACACAAAGTTTTACTGCTACCCTGCCTCAGGATGCTGGACGGACAGGCTGAATTTAGGGTCCATCATCTGAACTCCTGCGATGGGGGAGGGGGGGGGGGGGCTTTTGAGTGACTAGTGATGGGCTGGCCTGAAAGTGTGTGTGAGTGCTTTCTTTGTGTGAGTGTGAGTGTGTGTGTTTGTGTGTGTGTGTGTGTGTGTGTGTGTGTGTGTGTGTGTGTGTGTGTGTGTGTGTGTGTGTGTGTGTGTGTGTGTGTGTGTGTGTGTGTGTGTGTGTGAGCTGGGCAGTCATGCTGGGGACTGTTTAATTAAAGGAAAAAAATGGGAGGTCGAAAAAGGAGGAAGGCAAAAAAACAAAAAGGGAGAAGCAGACGGGAGCGGAGCGCTGCATTCCCGGCCTCTGTTTGCTCTCAGGATGCGGCTTTAATTACGTCGGAACCTTTTTCTCATTACCTTGTTTGCTCGAGCGTCCTGCGAGTCAAAGGCTCAGAGAAAGATCAACACGGTGAAACCTTTGAAACGACCGTCGCTGGGTACAATTCAGCCAGCAGCATCTGATGAGCTGATAGAGCGCCGTGTTTACCGCAGCCTTATCTCTGAACGAGCTCCTGTTACAATATTGTTTGACAACGCGGCCCTAACAGAAAAGAAACCTTTTTATTAAGCTCTGTATTCACAGTGAGACGAAACATGAAGCGCTCTTCATAATGAGACGAGTTTAATGGAGCTCCTTTGACCCACAGATAGGAGTCTTTTATACCGCCACTGTCCAAACACCTGTCCTAGTCAGAGGAGCAAACATATCGTTTAGTCAAGTAGAAGAACGGATACTTGAGTAAAAACGACTCTGAAGCTGAAGCGGTGACTTTCCTTCTTTCCTGCTGTGAAAGTGTTTCAATGTCGGCTCTCAGATGTCCTCACAGTGTCAGAGGTACAAAGTGTCTCTGAAGTGGCCGTGTGTGTGCAAAGAAGCTCAGCTCAGATTTAGAGAAACTGAAATCATTCTGATTTTCAAATTAAAGAACGACAGAGTGAAATAAATGAATGTTCACTTTGCTCACTTTACTGTAATATTTAAGTTGTTGCTAGTTCTGTTTTATTTCCTTGTTAATTGTTTAGCACCAATACACCAAGTCAAATTCCTTGTATGTGTAAATGTACTTGGCAATAAACCCCGATTCTGATTCTGATTCTGATTCTCAGATGTTTAAATTAGTCTCTCTCGCTCTCTCTGTGTGTGTTCTGAATCTGCTGCTCGCCATACGTCGGCCATGTTGGTTGTTTCACTTTCATCCACACGGCTCCAAGTTGTCCCTGTCGCGTTCACCAGTCAGTTTTGTCTTTAACAACTTTTTCCTCCACCAAGCAGTCCGGTTTGGTTCAGTACAGTTCAGTTCATTTTGGTACAGTTCCTATATTTGGTAAGCGGAGTGTAAGCCAGATTTTTTCATTTATTGATTTGGGTAACATTCCCAACTTTTGACGGTGGAAGCGCCAATTAATGGTTACCGAACTAAACTGAAGCAGATCGCTTGGTGATTAAAGGGGCTTTATTTAAAATAATAGATTTGTATTTTTGGGGTTTTTCTGTCCCTTCCATTGAGGTCTAAAGAAGTCCTGATGTCTGGCGGGCTGCGTGCGAAGATGCAAAGTAATAAACATTTTCCTAAAATGCCTTAAAGGTTAAAACAAAACTAACCTCTTTGAAATGTTAGAAGTAGAAAGTTCAGCACACAGGTGAATCATTGTCATGGCACCTGAAAATCTTCACTGTCAAAGCTTTAATGACTGTATCAAGGACTGTCACCGCCCCCCCTCCCCCTAATCCCTGACTGAACCCACCTCGCTCACAATGGGTCCATTGAGGCCGAAGCGGTCTGCGATCATCATGTGGATCTGCCTCTGGCGGTCCTTCTTTCGGACGCTCTCGTAGGACGGGAGCCTCGGGAGGGGGGCGTCTAGAGCGGGCAGAGAGTAGCTGGAGGGTAGACCGACAAAGAACAGCTGACCCACCTGCTGAGACACAGAGGGACACTCATGAGGACAGATAAAGGACACTTGAGGTGTTGGAGATGTGGATTGTGGTCCAAATATACCACTTAAACCGAGAGGGGGCTTCTCAATAACTTCGACTTCCTCTCTCCTCCTCTGACCTTCAAAATGTTTCCCTGTCTGCCATAATGGAGGATTTTCAACTTGAGAAGATGAGGAGAGAGTAGACGAGAGGCTTCTGGAGGAGCGATGAAACACAAGTGTAACCTCTGTAGAAGTAATTTATCAAATTATGGGCATTTAAAGGTTTAAAGGTGACATATTCTCCTCCTCTTCTTCAGTTTAAAGAAGTCTCAGAGCTCCTCAAAACATGTGTGTGAAGTTTCTTGTTCTAAATCCACTCTGATCCTGTATTTGATCATGCCTATAAACCCCTCTATTTCAGCCCTGCTCAGAACAGGCTGTTTCTGTGTCTGCATCTTTAAATATGTAAATGAGCTGTGTCTGACCACGCCCCCTCTCTGGAAGGGCTTGGGTGTACTCGGTGCTTTCTCGCTCCATGTCCTATTGTTTACGGTGAGAAGGCAGACTCAGAGGGCAGAACAAACACCTAGCTGTGGGAGTGTCACCCACCTGGGGGGAGGAGTTACTGCCCTTTGTGATGTCATGAAGGGAAAATCTCCAAACGGCCTGTTTGAGCACACATTTTCTGAAAAGTGGAGCAGACAAAAGACGGAGAGGATGGACTTTTCTCATCATTGGGGGGTTTGTAGACAGACTAGAGACACATATTAGAGTTAGAGAAACATGGGGAAGTGGATTTTACAGAATATGCGACTTCTAACTCGATATATGATCATTATTTTCAACTTTAGGTGCCCCCCAAAATTGAAGAATTTGTCCTAAATGAGGGTTTGTTTGGTAACTTTTGTCTGTTGGTTTTATAGCCGTGCAGCATCAGAAACTCACTTAGAGATGATTTTTCACTTGTCAGTTTCGTCTCTCTCAGAACTCATCTTTCAAGACTTAAGATGTGAGGTCGAGTCATGTTTGCACAAAGAAAAGCACCCTGTGTGTGTTTTTCTTCTTTTGCTGCAGCAATGTAAAGACTTATCATGTCCAGGCCCTGCTGTGTTTTCTCACCTGACTGTCGTTGTCGTCGACGATGTGACTCTGCTCCAGACACGCCGAGCCCACCAGAGTCTGCCTGCTGCTGTAGTACTGAGGAGGAGCGTCCTGTGAAAAGAGACACATGTTTGTCTCACTTTGCTCATCAATTCAGCCGAAGTCTTAACAACCTGTTGAATTTTTAACTTCCCCGCCGGGGGTCCTTGTCGCTCCTCCGACACTACAATCCGCTCATTTCAGCCCAATTGAGCGATTTTCATGCCTTGTTTCATCACTGTAGACACCGCCTGCTTTAGCAATACCATAAATTACCCCGATCAATAAGACCAACACCCCCCCTGTTTCCGTGCCCCCTCCCCGTCCCTCCCCCCTCTAACACAGACCTGTCACTGTTTCACTGTATGAGCTGCAGGAATCCTGCTTTTAAAAAAAAGGCCGGCCAGTAAAGAAGGTAATTGCCTCTGGCTCTAAATGAGCGTCCTTTGTGTGGAGGACAATGTGGCGTCCTACTGTGTCATCAGGCTCCCCGGGCAACACACCACACCGTGTGGTCTGTGTGCGGCTGCAGCAGGTAGCTCCTAACGAGCAACGCTGCAATACACACATCACAGACGACAACGCAACACGACAACAAGACAAGACAACACAACAACAAGAGAGAGAGAGAGAGAGAGAGAGCAAAGTCTAAACTGCTCAAGTACGTGAAATGTTGCCAACATATTTGTGCAGGAGTTTGCCTGAAATCTTTATTAACTTAAACCAAGAATTTACCCAATATTAGGTGGTAAGACTTCTACATCTGTTGCCGTGGTAACAAACAGGTATCGATATCGCTTAGAGGTTTAAAGATCGGATGTCGAGACAGCCCGAGACGTTAATAAAGGAGATTTCCTTTGAGTACATTTATCTGAAGTAGAGTTTCTGCACACAATGAAATGCATTTAAAAAAAAATCTGACTTATTGTATAAAGGTTGTGTTGATGTTGCTGTCGTTATGGCAACCTGAGTTCAAGCACCTTTTATGATAAGTATGATATATTGTAGAGACAGGACAGTGGGTAGAGGTGGAAAGCCTCAGTACTTGGGGCGCCCTGACTAATGTTGTGGTCTTGGGACCAATTTTTGGAGGCCTCGGTTTCGTCTAAGAATTGAAAGCATTTTTAGTTGGTCTTGTCCACTTCATTACTGTGATTAAAAAACGCTTCTCTCTAAAATGATGACTAACTTTAACTAATTTGTAGTTTGATTTTTATCCCCTGGTTACGGCCTCAACCTTCCCAGTGTTATGTGTAAAGGGAGTGACACGCCTCCTGTACACAAGATGATGACTTTTCAGAGATATTTATGGTCTCGGTCTCGGATATGTCTTGGTCTCTTGACTACAACACTAGTACAAACTAACCACAGGCCACTGGCACCCCGTGTAAAGCATCATAACATGACGTTTAAAAACATTTATTGATGTTTATTTTTGCCTAAAAAATGCAAAAATAGCCCCAAAAAAACCAAAAAAAGAAACGTTGAATAACTACGACTTCTAGGTATTAATATAGTCTGACTTTTACTAGACTTGAATAGAAACTTGAAAATGTGGTTCCCCTCCTCAGGAGAATATGAAAGAGGATTTCCTTCCAGGAGGATCTGAAACAGAGGTAAGATTTCTGCACGCAAAGAAGCGAATGAAAACATCAGATTTATTGTCTAAAGTTTGATGCTTTATGTCTTTACAACTCTTTTTGTTTTAATACTTAAAAAAAGTGAAACAATCTATGATGTCCAAATGTGTGATGGTACTGAAGAGAGAGAGAGAACTTTCTAGATTGCACAAATACATTGGTAACGTTTGTGCAGGAGTTTACTTGAAATTTCTACCAGTTAAAAACAAGACGTTATCCTGTATTTGGCGTCCATGACTTCTATTTTTGTTACTATGGTAACTAAACCGTTATAAGTTGTTTGATTTTTACTAGTTTCAAATCAAAGTTTCAAAAATCTGACAACCCAAAGTTGAACTTTATAAAATATTCATCAGATTGATCATTTTCCCAGGCCGCCGCTCAAACAATGACATCACTCACACTCAGAGTGACGCACTCTGTCGACCTTTGCCACGACACTCACATCGTTTCAGACAGAGAGAGAGTCCACTCCGAAAAAGGTGAAGCCAAAGGTCACGTTCCCTCGCTGGTTTCTACTTTTAAGAGGCGAACAGAAAAGTCCTGAAGGAAAGAGGAACAGAAAGGAGACTTGTCCTTTTGTCTCGGCCAGTGTGAAAAAGCACAACCGTGTAAAATCAGTGTTGAAGTCGGGGGAGGAGCCCCGGCAGCAGCGTGTCTTTTTTTCTACCTCTGCAGCCTAAAGGAGATCCATTGTCCCCGTTGTGTCCCCAACACCCACAGAGGGCTCTGCCCCCCATTCATGCTGCAAACTGAAGCAGGGCGAGGTATGTGACGATGAAGTTAAAGACATGAGCAGAGTGACAGAGTGAGGAATGACCGACCGCCTTCAAAAGAAAATCACATTTATGTCAAGAACTGATTTATTCTCTCTCTCTCTCTCTTTCTCTCTTTACTTAATTTCTATGATTGTTTTAAAAAAATTCCCTGGCTTCTCTGACAACAATGCAGCAGCCAGTATGTCCTCCTTCTAACTTTAGATTCTGCTCCTGAATGCTCTGGATTTGTTTGGACCAGAGAAGGTAGGTGGTTTTAAGACACCCCCCCACACGGCCGTTTTGGACGCCCCTCGGTTTGCCAGATACGAGAGCAGTTATCAGGTCAAACCAACAGGTGTTGCAGCGATGGAAGCGGGCAAGAGAAGTGGTTCAGATAGAAGTGATTGTACCCGACCTAAAAAGCCTCTGCATGTTTCTAATAAGCTCCAGGAGCAGAAACGTGCTCAAACTAGGATCAATATTGGAGATGCTTTTGAAAAATGGAGAGAGGTTAGAACACAGAAAGGTTTACAGACCCATGCAGAGCTGGCTAAACACTGAAGCTTCAGAGTCCACCACATGGCAACCTGCATGAGCATCGACTCTAGAGAGGAGGGGGGGGAGAGAGCTCTCTATGATGTTTAGAATTTGGACTGCAGTACCCATTTTAACCACTAGGTGTCAGAGTTACATACTGCTCCTTTAAGTAAACTCAAATAATGTTTGTTTTTATCTTCCTCTCTTGATTATACATGAGTGACTTTGTAATGTATGTGTACATTTTGTTTGAAGTTATTTACACACGTTTTTTTGCTCTTAAAGACGTGTTAGCGTTTGTAAATATGCAGATGGACACACTCCCCTCTCTAATGTGTACATGCAGTTTGAGTGCCTTTGTGTGAAACAGACAGTTCAGCTGTAAAGTACAGAAAGAATCTGTCCTGTATCTAATGAAACTCTGATGTCTGACTCAGGCTGTGACTAAAGCCGCCGTGTTGTCTTATCAGCAGCAGCGTGCATGAATACAGCTGTGAGAGGTCAGTTTGTCCCAGTGCAACGCTCTGTTAGTTCCTCAAACGGGACAGCAGAGCCTCTCCGTTAAACACAGCTGCACAGAGCTTCCCATCTGCTGACAGGGGGGGGGGGGCATTAGTCGTGTCTCTGCAACCCGAAGATAACACGCAAACTTCTCCCCCGGGATTTAAGGAAAGAGGAAGTAGAGAGAACAAGCGACCAATGAGAAGTCACCTCAGAGAGGAGTGTTTACATGCAGAGATTTATGGTGTCAAAAAAAACATTCAGAAAATGTCACAGGAGGCTCTCTTTTTTTTAAAGCTCCAGGTGAGGTTTGCTTCACCTGTGATGCTGATCTGAGTGATTTATTCACTGCAGCACGACCAAGAGGCATCAATATTCTCGCTGAGTGCTAATTCTGTCCAAATCCATTAGAGCCGCACCGTGGCGTTGGGAGATATTTCTGCAGGGTTGTTAATTCCACTGAGGCAAACTGACGACGATCATATCACGTTTTATTCTCGTCTCGTTCCCCGCAACCGTGCAAATTGAATGTGACACTTGTTAATGGGGTCTGTCTTTAAGTCTGGGTGAGCTCTGTTTGAGTGTCAACAAACAGAAAGCTCAGCACCTCTCTCCTTTGGTTTGTCACACTTTGGGAAAGGGAGGGCTTACCATATCTGCACGCGGCCCCCGACAGGAGCGCATCCTGCAGCACTGAGGGTCTTTGCGGTACATGATGGACAGCAGCACCACGATGACCACGAAGAGGATCAGAGAGGAAACTGCAGGACAAAGAAGGAAAATGTGTGTCAATCACAGCTCAGACACACACACAGGGAGGTGTGTAAACAGTTTGAATCTCTGAGAAATAAACGACAAGATGAGAGAGACTGCTCAAATTAAAGGATATTCTGGTGCCAGATTCATCTTCAAAAATTAGAGTAGAAAATACAAAACTACAAGAGAAGAGAGCAAGAAAATATAGAGTGTAGAAGGGTCAGATGTAGAGAAAAGGCCTCTTAAAAACTGAAGTGAAATAAGTCTAGGAGAAAACAGAGCAATAAGTGAAGAAGCAGACAAACTGATAATACAGTAAAAGTCATAAAAATTTACTTTCAGTAACTTCTTATGTGTTTATTGCTTTTTAAAGTGTTGTTGCACCCTTGAAATGAACCGGTCAGAACTCGTCCATCTTCACTTTTAGCAACTTTTATTAAAGAAATGCCCACAGCTTTACACAAGCTTTGTTTTTCAGCCTACACACACCTCTGTGTGTTCTTCACTGAGCCTCTCTTAAAGGGCCAGTGTCTTAATTTTAAAAAGGTAGATCATAAAACACAGTATTTACTGTTTATAACTGTTTTTTTTTACTAATTATCTTAGAAATATAAATTAACTGAAATACTATTGGAAATTAAATTAGTTGAACTAGACACACTGATATAACAAAATGACAGAAAAAAATATGAGAATATGAAAAAGCATTTTCAGCGTGTTACAGTGTCATCATGATTGAAATGGTGAAGACTAATGTCCTGCCTTTGCATTAAAGAGAAAATAATGTTTCTTTCTATTTCTATTTCAGGTTCTGAGAAACACAGAAGAAGAGCACAGCATGCTTATTAATCCTCACTGCATGATAATGAAATGTAATATTAAACATGAGATTTTTGAGTGACAGTTTTTCCACCTTATGGAAACTTAAAAAAGGTGTAACTTATCTTCTTTCTCCCGCCTGTCAGTCAAAAACAGTGACAGCTTCTTAGACAATAAAAGACTTGATAGAAGTTAATTAATTGTAATTATGGTCGAAAGCTTTGAGTGCGAAATGTGGCAGTTGAATCTGCACATGTCGGATATGAATAAAAAAGGAATTATACAGAAGAAGAAGAAGAAGAAGATGCAAAGAAGTGCAGACTTGTTCCCCCTGCTCAGATAATCTGACTTTTAAAAAAGAGTCGCTGTTCTTTGTTATGTTTGACATTTTACTCACAGGAGGCAGCGAGCACAGTGAGCTGCTCCGAGCTCAGCTGTGAGGAGGGGACGGTCACGGTGGGACTCGGACTTGTGGACATTTCCTCCTCCTCGGTGTAAAGTGTGAATGTTCCCTTCAGAGATCCTCCAGAGCTCCTAAGGCTCAGCGCGACTCCTCTCATCCTACTTTGAAGAAAAAAACGTATCTGAGGGAGAAACGGAGTCCGGCCACTCTGTCGCTCCTACCTCATCATCATCATCATCGTCTCTTCGGTCCCCGGACACGGTGAGCGGTGAGTGACACGCACACACACACACACACACACACACAACACAAGGACCGTCCTCACGCGCTACTTCCTGCAGCTCGTTTGAAACTCTAAACACAGCGCGTGTGAGCTCGTGGATGCGCGGGGACGTCCTCCTCTTCTCACCGCGTGACGTCACTCTGTGTCCGCAGCAGTTTATTGAGTCGTGGATTGGATCTTTAACTGGAAGCAGAACACTCATTTCTGGAGATAATAGAGTGGATAAGAAGCACTTAAAGCTCCTGTGAGGAGTTTTTAGATGATTATGAAACCGACTGAAATGAATACTGAAGCCTCTTAATAACCAACAAGCGCAAACAAGACCACCAGCATCCAAACTGACTATTTCTATGTCGTTATTTTTGTAAATCAGTTATTAGTAAAGAAGTAACATGCTCTACTTTGCCCACAGGGGGCGCCAAAATCAACACAAACTAAAAGTTCATCACAGGAGCTTTAAACCTGATTTAACACCACAAGTTTGTGTATCCCTGTACAACGTTTCACTCCTTAGTTTCAGAAGTTGTTGTCGAATAAAGATTGTTTTTTAAAAATGTTTTCTGAAGTAAAGTTGTCGGCTTTCGAGGTTCACTATATGACATTACATTTGATGTTCAGAGAGAGCAGACGATGGCTGCTCCCTCAGAGTGAATCCTCCAGACCAGACTGAGTTAACACTCTGGATGCCTGAGCTGGAGTCCTGTTACCGTGGAGACAATGGGGGTCTGGTCTGGTTTCTAAACAGACAAAAAACCATGAGAGCGGCATTAGCATTCATGGGAGGGACTATGGGAAATATGCAAACTGATACCATTTGAATGATTTCAAAAACACTTTTTTTACCTTCTTTTTGGCAATTTTTTAAAAATCAACAACTGTTCTCCTGTAATACAGAAAACAATTCAAATAAGGAGGCACTGATTCTGTCCCTGGTTATGACAATATGTGAAAATGAGAATACAGATTTGTATGTTTGGGAACCAAAAGCCTGAGACAACGATAAGATTAAAAAGATTCAAGTGAAGATAAGAAAGAGAATATTTAGGGTAAAACATCTGCGGTAAGGGTCTGTAATGTTTACATATTTAACATTTAACATTCAACATAAACAGTGAAAATTAATTTTATCAAATCGAGGTAGTGGTTGTTATTCTTCATGACAAACTTTATGACAACAGTGATGTGGAGATCACAGACGAGTCAGTTTTTAGAGCCAACTCCTTTGAGAAGATTATTATTTAAAGCATTTTCTAAGGAGGTGTTTAACAGTTGTGATTGTATTTTATTTGCATACAAACCGTTTGAGAATGATATGGGGAGCAAAACACGGTCAAACGTTTATATTTTAATGCAGTGTCATGTGATCCAGGTGTGGACCGTGCACATGTAAAGTGCCCCTTTGTGCCAGTCAATGAGAAGTAGGGGTGCAGAAATGCAAAATTTCCTCTAATCGATTACTCTTCCCATTGTTAAAGCGAGTACTCGAGTAATCGTTTTGTAGTTCTTTTTTTTTCTGTAATTCTTTTCCCCCATGGGAGGCCCCGCCCCCAACTATGACGCGATGCCAACTGTATCTATTGATTAATTTGAATCTTCGGGATTTTAATAATTGTTAGTAAGAGGCCTTTGTATTAACATTCAAATATGACATTTCTTACTTCAACAGACAGCAAACCTCAAATAAAAATTCACACAGATGCATTCTGACCGTTTTAACACTTTATTATATTTAGTGCAGTGTGGCGAGTGGACGTGCAGACGTGCAGACCTCAATGCGCACTCATCGCACGTGGAAGCTGTTTTGACAGCAACATTCTGTTAACAAAGACTACAGTCTGCAGTGTAGAGCACACTTTACTCTGGTAAATGAAGTTACAATAGAACAGGTGAACGATTTAAGCGTCTGTCTGTTTCATCTTTCTCCTCTGTGCGTAATGACACACTCGCTCAATCTCGCTCATCCGTCTGCTATGAGCTATTTCTCCCTATAAGGTTGTTACATTTTGTAGTTATTAAAAGAATAATCATCTAAAATTCCAAAATGTAGGAAAACATTTTGTTAGGGTAGCAGCGTAGGGATCAACAACGGACGCGTTTCAGCACAGAGCCTTTATCAGCGCTTTGTTTGTCATCGATTTTCTTTTTGCGCTCGTGCTCCTTTTTTTCTGTTTTGAATTAGGCCTATCCTAGAACCCACAATGCAACAAGAAACATTTACAAAAATGTGGACTACAAATCGATTATCGATTACATTTTTTTTGTAACCGATTATTATTTGTTTGCACCCCTAATGAGAAGTATTGTGTTGTGGAAATGAGGAGGCTTATGCTGGTTACACACTAGATGATTTTGGGCCCGATTTGACCCCCCACCTCCACAACAATTTGGAGGGCATGGCTCGATTTGAGGTTTGTCACAACCGATTATTTTTCAAACAATCCTCAAGTGTCGATACGATTAATTTACTGCTCCGATCGAGGGTCCCCAAAGATGAATATCGAACATGTTTGCTCTCTATGATTCCAGATCGGGCTGCTTCAGATGGAAAACCTGCAATAGCCAATGAGAGCGGAGCAGACCGTGACGCATCACTTACCTGATGTTACAACTCAGCTCCTATACCATCGCCTCAGCCAGGATTTCACCCATATCTTTTTCTCGGGTAAAACAGAACACACTGCAGGACAGCCAACTGACGACGTCTATTGTTCTCCATATTGTTTTTCTTCTGAAGTCATGTTTGATCACGTGTGTTTCTGTGATTCCTTGTGTCTGTAGATTCACCACTGGGAAATTGTTACTACAAACCGCAGGCGTGTGGCCGAATCATTCTACAATTCACTTAGCAGACGCTTTTATCCAAAGCGACGTACATCAGAGAGTAAGTACAACACAAGCAAGGATCTAGAAAAAAAAGGGAACAATGAATCATCTAATGCATTGGTTCCCATCTTGGGGTCCGACACCCCTGAGGGGGGGCGCCTGAGATCTCAGGGGGGCGTGGTTATCTTTTCTTAGATACAATTATGGGCAGGCTCCAAGGACTAAAGTTTGGGAAGGGGACCCCTGATTTAATGTGTGCCTTTCACAGGATTATAATAATAAAATGGTGGAAACTATCCTTTTTTTCTCTGGTCTCCCACCTTTTTTTAAATCATCTGGCAAGTAGCCGACTTTAGTATATTTATTTTAGAGAATTTAAGAGGAAAATATGTGCAAACAACCGCTATTGAAAACATTGATATGTCTGATTTATATCTAAATATACGTTAAATAATAATATAATATAGATAATAATGTATCATGTAATAAGAGAGGTTTGGAAGACGAAAGAGCCGCTCTATATTAGTGAGCCGAGCAAAATGATCCGATCCCTGAAAAGAGCCGAACTTCCCGCCGCTCTGTAGCAACCTGACCGCGAGAGTGACGCTACGTGCGCGCGCAGCTCAGAATGCACCCCGCACGCGCACCCCGACAACTCTGGTCGAAAAAATGGTGGCCAGCGCTCGAGTGCAGAAGCTCCTCCGAAGATATAAACTAGCGATCGCCGCCGCGTTAACGATCCTCCTGGTGCAGGGACTGGTGGTATGGAGTCTGAGGAGTCTGGAGGAAGGAGAGGCAGAGGTGAGCCGCTGTTCCCGCGCTTATTCCCGGCACCACGGTGATTATTCTGTGTGGTTCTATTGAGGAGCTAGCCGTTAGCCGTTAGCTCGCTGTGTGTTATGATGCGGTAACGCGAGCTAGCTGACGTTAGCCGAGCTAGCTCAGGAGGATAGAGCTGCTCCCAAACACTTGAGTCCAGCCGGTCCAGCCCTGTCCTGTTATGTCTGTCACAGACCAGCACACTTGGACTTCATACTGGGCTACATGTTGATGACTGTGAGGGTGAAATCACCTCTACTGATACTATTCTGTGTGTTACCTTATTTAAAAAGCGACAGAGTTTTTTTTACACCGGTTCTGATTGTCACTACATTTCATCTGGAAGAAAGTGTGACAGACAAACACGTACTGGTTTTATCTTTTTGTTTTATGTAGCACTGGGACATCACAGAACAACCAGTGAAAGACTAAACACAGGCACAGAAGAGGATGTAAACAAAGAGATTCATTCAGAGCTACAGAATAAGATTGTTCTGAGTCATGATATGTTATCTCAGAAGTAACAGTAATATTGTCCAAACAGTGAGTGATGTTGATAAGGAGAGATGGAGTCAGGTTTTTGTTTTTGTTGTTTTTCTTGGAGATTGTCCAGAAGGTTCGTTTTGCTTTAACACTCAGATTTCCAGGGATTTTTTCCTAAAAAGCTCGAAATATGTACCCACCAAAACTATGTTCATTGTCTGCCAGCAGTACTCAAACTCCACCCAGAAGGCTTGTTGTGAAGCTGCTTTCTGTAGTTGTGGGTTATAAAATACAAATCAAAATGTTTTTCAACAGAATTGCCTTCAAGTGGGTTTCCCCTAAGCAAAGTTTCCTGTTATTATTTATTATTGCACTGCCTTATTGTTGAAACTTTTTAAACTGCGGGAAAGTTCATTTACATTTTGCAACGACACCTTTATCAATATTTTACTTAAAGCTTTTTATTAATATTTGTGTTATTCTCAAGGTTCAATATAATTTAGATTACTTGAGGAGAGCTGTTTTCACACATGTTCACTCCTGAAAAATTCTAGATAATGTCAGGAGGAGGACTGCTCCCGAAATGCTCCTGATCTGGTTGTTCACACACGCACCTCCCAGCCGGAGACTCCAAGGGGGACGGGGGGGACAGGGGGTCTCCTGAGGCAAGACATGACGCAAAAAGAATGACGCAGAGGTGGTGGACAAAGCAGCAGAGTCCGGTTCACACACCAGAAACGTCAGGAGTTTTGAACCCGTGTGAAAGCCCTGATAGAGTTAAAGGTTGTCCGAGCAGTGATGCAACTTCTGGGCAACATGTGAAAGATTTTCATGACTGAATGACTGTAAATAGTTAATCAGCACTGAGCTGACTTTAGTCATGCTTCAAATATCTCAGCATATTAACAACCTGTGAGGCTCTCTCTCTCTCTTTGTATTCAGCTTGTTTTCATCAGCGGCCTCTCTGTGATGCCGCTCTGCCTCTGTGACCTTCACCGAGATTTGAATCAAACACACAGAAAGGAAACATAGCCCAGAGCTAAGGGGTCAAAGGTTGCTTCCACTTCAAACCGCTGAAACAGTTTATTTAACGCCAGCCAGGTCCACCGTGGGAAGCTTATCTCCGCAGCTCCCTCGCACACCTGGAGCGCTCTACCTGCAGGCTGTGTTTGCTCCTGTTCTCTCTCAGTAAGGAGAGGGTTGTCGTTAACAGATGTGACCTGAGGAGGACTGAATGTACTGATAGAGTTTCTTTCAGGAACAGGGTATGAAATATCCCTCCTTTCATGGATAGATATCAGATCTGTGCCTGGAGGGTACGACAGGTGGCAGATGTCGTGTAGAAGTTTGACCTTTTTTTTATCAGAGAGTGAAGAAGAGGGCTGCAGAAGTTTGATCATTTTGATTTGTACTGATGAGTATTGATGTATGAATTGATTACTCTTTAACAGACTTATTCTTTTGATATTTTATAATTTTGATAGCGAGCGTCCTTAAATTTAGAGATTAGCCTAGCCACATGCTAATGTTTTTAAAGAACTGGGAACACTCCAGCTGATGATGAGTTTTCTCTCATCAGGAGGGGCTGCGAGCCACGCTGCCAACGTTAGCCCCAGCTTGTTGTGAGGTTACGATCACCTTTAGGATTAACTGTGGAAGAGGTTTAAAGGACATCGGCAGAAGTCTTCCTCCGCTTTAAGACACACACAGCCAGAAATGACAGCCAATTAAAACAGAAAATAAAGCCGCTTCATGTTCGAATTCAGTGTTTCTCTAAGACTCTACAGATGGTGTTTGGTGAGGGGGCTTCTAGCCGAGCCGCCCATTTAATTCACGTCATGTTGCCAGTGACTGTCGTTGATTTCTTCATCTCAGAAGAAAAGGGAAGTTCACTTTCATCATCGCTCTTTTGTTCCCCTCAGTTTGACTTTGTCTGACAGAAGACGGTGACTGTCTTTACTGTCTCCTCAAACGATCGCTGTGTGATCGCTGGAGAAGTTCAGTGTGTGATTCACAATCAACGTCGATGTTAATCTCATGATGATCCCATACTGAGGTTTGAGAAGAGGTTTGAGTCCTGACCCTGATGGATTCACTTAACACAGAGTTTGTTCTCACTCACATCGAAGTGATCCTTCTTCTTTGGCTCCAACGTGACATATTGACAAAACGGGAAATGGAGACATTCTTCATATTGCAGAAGTTTGTTCCTTTTTGACCTCTCTCACCCGTTTGCATTATCAGCCTGCAGGCTTTACTGCTGCCTCATCAGGTGTGCTCAGGCTTAAACATGCACACATGTGGAGGAATGTCTGGCTAACTGACGCTCAGCTCGGACTGTGAAGGAGCAGAAGAGCATCCATGATAAATCTCAGCACATCTACACTTTGTGTTTGTTGTTTAGTGCATTTGAGAAGCTGCAGCGACTGTTCCTCTTAATTATCAGAATCAGATTTATTGTCCAGGCATGCTTACACGCACACAAGGAATTTAACTTCGGTGAACTGTGTTCTCTTATGTACAGGTACAACATTAAATATCAACAATAAACATAATAAGAAAAAACTAATATTTACATGACTAAATATGAAACAGTGCCGTGGTGAATAGTGCAAAAGATGCTAAAGTAACATGATAATAAGTAAAATGCAGTTTTGTGACATATGGGTCAAGTTCCTGTGTTTTTATTGATCATTTAAAGCAGGAAGCCGGTCTCATTCATTCCTCCTGTGGCTTCAGAAGCTGCTCTGTGCACATGTCAGTCTGAAGATGTTGGCAGACAGACAGCTGTGCAAATGTCAGCGGTCGGGGGTCTCTGCATGTTTGCAGAGTCACAGAATCAGATTTCATGCTTAAGAATGCATATTAATCATCACTTCACCTCCGAACGCTGCATGTTCAGTCAGAGAGGCTCAGCGGCATGATGGAGGGCGTCTGGATTCCTCCGTGCTCTGTGAGTTAAAGTCTCTGCCGTGCATGTGTGAACACAGCCTCACCGCGTTCTGCTAAAGCCCCTGCACAGCCGAGGGAGCGGATTATGAAGACAGAAGAAGAAGACTCAGTCAGCCTTATGTCGCCCTCCCTGCCCGCTCTCTCTCTCTCTCTCTCTCGAGCAGATCTCAGTGTTGCTGCTGAATCCCTCTTCAGCAGATGGCGATGCCGATATGGTTTCACTTTACTTTAATTGGAAAGTAAAGAAGCAGCCAGGCTTGCCTTTGAATCAATACTTTTTTTTGTTAATTAAAAGCTGTGAAAATGTGTGATAAGGAAAATTGAAACGTGAACCCCCCCCCCCCCCCCCCCCCCCTTGCGTGCTCGCTTCTGTTTTACTCGTCTTTATCTATGCTGGCTGACCAAAGACGAACATCTCCGCTCTAAGACATATTACAGTCATGAGCCAGCGTGGGCAAAAAGAAATCCACAACTTTAAGAAAAAATGTTCTGAAAAGTGTCAAGACTTTGATTCTGACAGAAGAAACGTCTTTAACTTCATCAGCTATTCAAAATGCTTCTGCACCAAATCAAATGAGCGTCTGCTCCGAGAAGAAAGGTTTGCATTGTTCCCCCTCCAGATGTCTCATCATGTCTTCTGTTTCTTTAGACTGACTGTCAAACTGATCTTTTCAAACAAAGACGTTGTTTCCATGCTGTAGAATAAGGTTTGTTCTGTAAAGTACATTTTAAATCTCATTTATATGAAGTTATTTTTCAGTTAGATTTCTTAACACTGCTGCTCTTTCACTGAAATCTACTGAAGTTTGTACAAGACTACGCAAAGTGGTTTTAATAACACAAGGCATGAAATGGTTTGGGGCGCCGGATGACCTTGCAGTTGTGTCGCTCACCCCCATGATCTGACCTCCGCCCTTTGCTGCACGTCGTCCCCCAATCTCTCTCCTCACAGCATTTCCTTTCCCTCCTCGGCTGTCATGTCTAATGAAGGCAAAAATGACCCAAAAATATCTTTAAAAAAAAAAAAATGAGGATTTGAAATGTATCTCGTGGATATGTTGTGATCAGCTTGTGGATGAGCCAACCACTCTGTCCTGTGCATCCCGTGTCACATACAGGTGCGCTATTTTCAGCGATGTAAATGTATGAATTTATGCAGGAATTGAATAGTTTGTGTGCAATCCCTGTAACCCTGCGTCAAAGTTCAGGCCCTGTTTTTATATTTCACTGTTTTTTGAGGGATATATGACTCATGATTTCATGAACTTGTGGTTCCTGTTAAGTCCACATTTAGGACCTTTGGTTTCTGCAGAAATATGACAGTAACCAGGTTAGTCATGGCGCTTTGTAAGCACACAGAAGGAGGCTCCCGATGTGGTAACTGATCTGTATCCACCATGCCTCTTTACAGTGCTTGAGAAAGTAGTTGGTAAATCAGTATCTGACTCTGCTGTAATGTTTGGCAGCTGGTTTGTTGGCAGTGAGTCTTACCTGCCCCCGTGTCCTACCAAGCAGTCTCAGTCCGTTCCCACTGTCTCTGAGCTGATGGCGTGCCAGAGACATGAGGCTGAAGAGTCCGTGTATGGTCCGACTGATGCAGAACGCTCTCAGCCCGCTCGCTGTTCCTCTTCCTGTTGTCCAAGTTTTGAAGGGTTTGTGTTTGTTTGTGTGTGTGGACCAGTTATCTCCTGTGCCAGAGCTGTGAGGCCGTTTGGCTCCATGATTTAAAAATTACTTCAGTTTGTTTCAAACTATTTTTAGGAGTTGTGATTTTTGCTCCAGTAAAACCGATTCTTCCTCTACAGACACATTGAAACGTAGGACTTTGAAAGTGCAGGAAGAAACTGGTTCAGCGATCGGTGTGAGTTCAAATCCGAAAGTTTTCATCTGAAAAATCAGAATCAGAATCAGAATCGGGGTTTATTGCCAAGTACATTTACACATACAAGGAATTTGTCTTGGTGTATTGGTGCTAAACAATAAACAAGGAAATAAAACAGAACTAGCGACAACTCAAATAGTACAGTATAAGAAGCTATTACAATATATAAAATAGAATTTAAAAATGTAAAATATAAAAATAAAAATAAAAAAACAAAATGTACAAAAGGTGGAAAAAATTAGTTTTTTAGAAAAATGAGAACATATCAGCAAATGCTTCAAATTACAAACTGAAACCACCAGTAACTTTTTGAGATTTTTAAATTAATATCACCAGAACCTTTAATTATTTCTCAAAATATCGTCTTCAATATCTGTTTGTGAACCAGCCCTGCACATCTTCTCTTCTGTTGTGACTGTCACTGAACCACATCTTTATGAAACATGATTCCAGCTCTAACTGTCTGCTGTGGGGATGTTAAAGCTCCAGAGTCCTGCTCTGGGACACTTGGACTGTTACATGACGGTACTTCAAAGCAGAGTTGCTGTAAGAGGATCATGTCTCGACATTTTAGAGGAGTCTGAAAGTCTCTGAGGACGAGATGGAAATGTTGTACACAAACCCTGAAGGGATGAAATGCTTTGATGTTATACATTTATACTTCTTATTTAGGATAGATAATAATTCAGAGCTGGGGTCGGAGGGAGAGAGGAACCCTGGTCCACACACACACACACACACACACACACACACACACACACACACACACACACACACACACACACACACACACACACACACACACACACACACACACACACACACACACACACACACACACACACACACACACACACACACGCTGTCTGATAAGGATTTTCTGTGTGTTCTCTGCGGTTTCATGCTCAGCTGTTTGTATGAAACGTGTGTTCTTTTTTTTTTTTCTGCATTTTTGCCCGGGGGTGCAGACAGAGGTTTGTTAAGGTCTCTGCACTGAATCACTGCGCTCGTTATGTGTGTCTGAGTGTGTTTGTGTGTATGTGTAAGAGTGTGTGATATCCAGAATTGTGCTTTTTGCAGATTAGCTGTAGAATGGCAGAGGCTCAGCTAAAAATAAACCCAGAGACAGGAAAGAAAAAAACAAACAAACGTGGTAAACACATCCTCTCCTCTGGGGCTCTTTCAGCTTTTGTCCTCAGCTCGTCTTCCTCGTGTCAGTCACGGATTGAGAATCAACGTCTAGTTCTCAGAAGTGTTAAAACATTCTTATGGACTGGCAGGCAACAAGTCTGGATTAAAATAATCTCTCTCTCTCTCTCTCTCTCTCTCTCTCTCTCTCTCTCTCTCTCTCTCTCTCTCTCTCTCTCTCTCTCTCCTCAGAGGAAAACACGGCGCTCTAAACTGCCTGATAACAACAGCCAGGACTCAAAGAGAGACCCGTCGCTTTGGGACAAACAGAAGTCTCCGTCGGGGAGGAATAAGGGCCGATGGAGCCCCAAGCTGGAGAGGACGGGGGGCACGGCGGCCAGCGCCCTGAGACGAGGGACCAGCCGGCGAGGAGAGAAGCCCAGCATCCGGCTGAAATCTCCCCAGGAGCGAGGGATGACCGGAGCGGGACTGGAAGGCGTGCTCCTCCACGACCCGTCCAGCAGCCGCAACCTCAGCGAGACACGAGGAGGGGGCAACGACGGGGCGGCTAAGTTGCCTGCCGCCATTCTGGGGGAGCCGGGCAGCGTGGACGGAGCGCACCAAGCCCCCAGCAGTGACTTTGTGCCTAAATGCGACATCATGGGGAAGGACGCTCTGTCCGCCCTTCATCGCGCCGGGTCGCAGCAGTGCCGCCAGGAGATCGGCAACATCGTGTGTCAGCATCAAGCCGGGCAGCTCATGCCAGAGACCCTCCCTCAGTTCTGCCCCCAACTTGGTGAGGAACTTTTAACACGTGCTGATTTCATTTTGATCTCATTTCATTATTCTATATGAGTTGGTGTGTCTCGGTGATCACAGCTGGTTTTGTGTTTGTTTTTGGAGGAAATATGAAAAGAAGGCGGGTCGACGTTTGTTGAAGTCTTTACTCCTCTGACCTCACTGAGCCCTCACTCTTACTCGTCTGTCTTTAAGGTGTAGTGAATCCGGTCCAGGCGGTCGGCGAGCTGGACAACAGCCTGTCCTCGGTGGAGAATCCGGTGAGAGTGGCGTTCGTCCTTATGGTCCACGGTCGAGCTGTACGGCAGCTCAAACGCCTCATCAAAGCCATTTATCACCGTGACCACTACTACTACATCCACGTGGACAAGGTAAGCCCCAACAGGAGACGACCATGTGATCATTAGGTGTTCTGTACGTGCAGGGCGGTAAAATAACATCAAATGTCAGTGAGCCTTCCAGAGGCCGGGCGGGCGACTGGAGGCGACGGCCAACACTGAATCAACTCTCTCAATGGATTTCACAGTTTATAGATTTAAACTTTGAGACCTCTCTCTCTCTCTCTCTGTCTCAGGTCTCTGACTCTATCCACTGTCTTTAATAAAGGCTAAAAAAAAAACCAGAATAAACCCTGCTTTAAAAGAGGAAGTATAACGTTCGCTCTTTGATAGACACAAGAAGAACATCTAGTTTAAATGTCAGAGCTCTGGGGCGTCTGTTTGCCTAGTGGTTATGTTGCACGCCCCACATACGGAGGCTGTAGTCCTCTTTGGAGCGGCTGTGGGTTTGAATCCGACCTCAGCCCTTTGCTGCATAACGTCGCCCTCTCTCTCCTCCAGCATCTCCGCTCTCTCATTAGCTGTCCGATCCAATAAGACAAAAGTGGGCAGGAGTTTATTTTTTCAAGGCCTTGGAGGGCTCTCAAAGGCCTCTTACTAACAATTATTAAAATCCCGAAGATTCAAATTAATCAATAGATACAGTCGGCATCGCGTCATAGTTGGGGGCGGGGCCTCCCGTGGGGGAAAAGAATCACAGAAAAAAAAAAGAACTACAAAATGATTACTCGAGTACTCGCTTTAACAATGGGAAGAGTAATCAATTAGAGGAAATTTTGCATTTCTGCACCCCTACCTTGGACCAACACTTGGGACGAGGAGAGTTGTACGTTCCTCTCAACAGGAGCGAGTTGGTCAAGATGTGGGAAATGTTGAATCACATGTCCTTTCCCTCCATTTCCTGCTTGAGTCATCACTTCCTGCTCTTGATCTGAGTTTCATGCATCACTGCAAAGAAGTTATATTTCCTCACCGCATGATTCTGCAGGGATCACGGCAGACAAGGCCGACTCTTCCTTTTACAGGATTCTTTATTTATGCTTCAGCTGAACATTGAGCAGAGCTGTTCGTTACCCTGCTCGGTGCTGCTGGCTTCGCTGAGCTCACAAAGCTTTTACCGGTTGGGTCTTCTTGCATTATGAAGGTTAAAGTCGTCCCGTGGGTCTCGCAGTGTGATGAAGAGGATTAGCCTGGATAGAGCCAAGTGTGGTTATTCTTAGGGTCTGGATTTAGACGAGTCTGCTCTCATGTGCAGCTGGGAGGCAGAAGACAAACGTACGGCTGAGTGGTGACAGGGAGGCAGGGAGCTCAGGTGTGTGCTGTAAACAGGTGCACCTGTGTAGCTGGAAAGGTGGTCGGGTCCTGGAGAGTTTCTCTGTTCTGCTGCCAAGGGGACGGTGCAGAGCGAGGCACTGATGAATAAGGAGTCAGTGGGAGAGTCACAGTTTGCCAACCTCACCTCATCCATCTCTGAGGGCTAAAGCCTGTGTGAGAGATGAGCCAGTAAAACAGGTCAGGCTGTACTGGAATCAGTCCACAAAAACAAAAAAAACTCTTTTTTTTTCTCTGCTGAGAGGACCGAGCGTCTAATCCTCCTGCTGCTCTTTTCTCTCAGCTGTTTTTTGCATTTGTGAAGAGAAGCAGAAAACGTACAGATTTCATGCAACACCAGAATAAGAACCGGCTCATTTAAAGGCAGTTTGTAGACTCAAAAAGATGTTTTTGGACAAAAAAGAACTAAAACAAAAGTGGTCAGGAATCTTAACATCCACAGAAGACAGATTAACAAAATGTATTCTGGATCACAGAGAGAGCTTGGCTTTATTAGAGAGGACAGCTGAAGAGAGACGGGAAACATTGGGAGGAGAGAGGAGGAGGACTGCGCTGCGATGAGGACTACGGCCTCTGTACATGTTTAATTTCCTGGTGTTGCTTCTTCAGGATCACTTTAAGGGACATGCACAAAATGATCTGCAAAACAATAATCATGAAATGCAGGATTTCCCAAATAATTTTCTGAAAATATTGAAATTCTAAGGTTGTGGGGGGGGGGGGGACCGGAGGGTCGCTGGTTGGTAAAATTGAATTTCCCCTTGCTGGATTAATAAAGTATATCTTCTTCAGACCTTTGTACTGAACGTCCTCTCCTTATTTAAAGCATCTCAGAGTCAGTGCGGCACTCTCTGTGCTTCACTAAACACAATTAGATTTTACGTCCCTGAACATTAAATTCCCTCGAGTCCTTTTCTCTTAAACTTCCCATTTATCGCCTGGCAGCGTTTATTAGCCGCCTTTATTTGGAAACAGGCGTCTCGTTAATGAGGTGGTAATTCTTCCCATTTAACCCCATTGGGAAGTTTAGAAGAAAAACTGTTAACTGTTGTCTTCCTGCAATCAGTCGTAGTTCCACCTCTCTCGCTCTCTTACAGTCCGGACTGAGAGAGTCTGGACTTGGACTTTCTCCGGCTCATCCTTCGTTCCCCCTGAAGTTGATCTGTGCTCCTCTGAGCTCAGTTCCTCTGGGTCCTCCGCCCGGTGTCCCCGTCGTCTACTTCCACTTTCAGAGGGAAATTATCTTGGTGTTGTCATGGTGACGCACTTTGCAAAGCTCTGTGTGGCTGCAGCCTCTACATGAGCCCTCTGTGTGTGGTCACGATGCTCAGTCCTGACTTTGCTTTGCTGCGAGTCACCGTGTAAAACTAACAGTTTGACTTCCTGCAGCGCTCTGGTTACCTGCATCGGGAGGTCCTGCAGATAGCCGAGCAGTACCCGAACATACGAGCCACGCCCTGGAGGATGGTCACCATCTGGGGCGGGGCCAGCCTGCTGAAGGCGTACCTCCACAGCATGCAGGACCTGCTCACCATGCTGGACTGGAAGTGGGACTTCTTCATCAACCTCAGCGCCACCGATTTCCCCACCAGGTTGGTCAACACTGTGACATCATCATGATGTCATTCCCTTAGCTACCCCTTCTGTCCCTGGAAGTGGTTAAAGCATAACGGTGCACACAGCAGCACGCACTAATGGGCCTATCCAAACACTGACATCAGGACAACAATAAAACATACAGCAGCCTTAAACTAATTGAACAACATTTTTGTATTTAATTTCACAATAATAGGTCAAATATGTAATTTAAAGTCATTTCCAGTTTGCATTTGTTTTTGCAAGGCAACTCGTGACCCCCCTCCCAGTGTCTCGCGACCCCCCAGGGGGTCCCGACCCCCACTTTGGGAACCACTGCCTTAGCTGCTCATCAGCCTTAATCAAAGCTGTTCTGGGCTGAGCTGCATAAAAAGTTTGATTTGATCGAAGGAAACTGATTTCACTCCTGGATGTAATCAGCTGGAGACATCTTCAAGACTTTAATCACAAATCTGTTTTCTTCCTTTTTTAATTCTCATCTTTAAAACTCTCTCGCCTGCAGGACCAACGACGAGCTGGTGTCGTTTCTATCGCAACAACGAGACAAAAACTTCCTCAAGTCCCACGGGAGAGAAAACGCCCGGTGAGTAAGACAGCTGGAACAAAAAGTTAAGGGTGGAGCTTTAACATCTGATCCAAACTATTCAGAGTTTTTTCCCCAAAAAATATTAAAGGGATAGCTCATGAGAAGTTATGTGGTTATTCAGCATTAGGGGTAAAAATCAGTCAGAGACTTTTACCTCCTTTCTGCTCAATCAGACTTTTATTCACTCCAGCGTCTCTCCCCCTCGTCATGACCTCACGCTGCTCTCTGTGTTGAAGGTTTATCAAGAAGCAAGGCCTCGACCGTCTCTTCCACGAGTGCGACAACCACATGTGGCGTCTGGGCGAACGCAGCATCCCCGACGGCCTGGAGGTCTCTGGCGGCTCTGATTGGTTCGCGCTCACCCGCCGCTTCGTGGAGTACGTCATCAACTCCCAGGATGCACTGGTGTCGGGGCTGAAGCAGTTCTACTCTTACGCTCTGCTCCCCGCCGAGGTGAGTCAGCCCGAGTCAGCGCTCTGTTTATCTCCCGCAGTCGAGACGAGACAGTTTCGATCTGCGGACGCTCGTCCACGCCGTCAGCTCAGAGGATGATGGAAGACGCTAAGCTCTCTCAGGCACAGCGTGCGGCAGAGACACCCGAGGAGGGAACGCCGCCATTTATCTGACTGTGTGCTGTCATGTCTCTGAAGCTGCGGCGGGTTGTTCCCTCATGTTCCCTCAGTTAAACACGTGTTAGTGATTAGGAACCGTTAGTACCAGGTTCTGCAGACGTTTCAGTACTACAAATTTAAAAAAAAACATTCTTCATCCAATGTCCTGTCATGAACAAAAAAGGCATTTCCCTTAAACACGTTATGCCACCAGGGGGCTCTCAATCAAAACAATAACAAAAGATGATGTCGAGTTTGGCGGGGAATCATGGGAGTGATTCGATCTGCTCCTCCCCCCTCCCCCCCTCCCCAATTACAACGACCTCTGAGTTGGCCGTAGTCATGACGACCTCAGAAAGAGAATATGTAATCAGAGTATAAATTGACAGGCAGCTTACAGTAGCTGCTCACGCCTCCTTATGCAGCGGACTTTGACGTAACATCTGGTGTTTCCACGGCAACAATATCGTGTCTGTCACGGCGGCCGCCGCAAGAGTTGAAGACAAAACTACACATCAACCTTACAAAGCCCGGTTGTTTGGCTGCTGTTTTATCACACATGAGCAACGTGGCGTCCACATGAACTCTCATGTTGTTGAGTTTAGAGGCAAAAGGAAAACAGAAGCTCGGTTACTTACAGGCGTCCGTCCCATGGCAGACGCGCCGCTCAAATTATCTTCAAGGATAAAAACAAGGCGCCATTTTTTATACTTTTATTGCAATACATTAACGTTTCCGATCATTGTACTTACACATATTTGTAACATTTTTTTCAGATTTTTTTTAACACCCAGCGGTAAAAAGGAAACAATACATAGAAATATATACACATTATGCAGATTCAAAATGCATATAACATTAAACCAAGGTCATACAATGGACCCTCTCTTATGTCTGTGGCATTATTGTTATTTTTGTTATCTCATGCTAGGAGATGACTTGCATGCTCTGCCTAAGTGGTCTGTACTTTTTTTGGTATAGGATGTGCTGCATTGTTTTAAAAACTGTTAAAAGTTAATAAAAACTTAAGTTACAAAAAAAAATGCATATAACAGAGGCAGAATCCAGAGTGAGCTTTGTGCCTCCTTTTTACAAACATACAGATATTCAGGTTAAGCATACTGTTAAAGAAATAAAATAAAAAGGATTACATGAGAACACAGCGGCTCTTAAAGGAACAGTACACATTAACAGCTGTTACAGGAGGTATCAAGTAACGCTGTACAAACTCTCTTCCTCTCAGTCCTTCTTCCACACTGTGCTCGGGAACAGCCACATGTGCGACTCGCTGGTCGACAACAACCTGCGAGTCACAAACTGGAACCGTAAGCTGGGCTGCAAATGTCAGTACAAACACATCGTGGACTGGTGCGGCTGCTCTCCCAACGACTTCAAACCACAAGACCTCATCAGGATCCAGGTAAAGGGCCGAGCCGAACGGACGAGAGCTGCTGTTTCCTGTTTGGTTTATGGTCAAAAGGCTTCAATTCTGTTTTTCTCTTTGAATTCACAGCAACTGAGCCGCCCGACTTTCTTCGCCCGTAAGTTTGAGTCGTCGGTGAACCAGGAGGCCATCGACATCCTGGACACTCACCTGTACGGTCAGTACGCACCGGGCACCGTGGCTGTCAAGGCGTACTGGGAGAGTGTGTTTGAGCAGCTGGACGGCATGGGCTCGCTCAGCGACGTCGCTCTCACCGCCTACACGGCGTTCTTTCGCCTCGGCCTCAAACACCTGGAGACTTCTCAGAGCAGCGTGGACGCCTGCAGGTATGCGACTCCTCTCTCGCCTGTCGATGGTTAACCACGTTTCTCTCCTCAGTAGAAACAGTTTTCATCCATTAGAAATGTTTTTTTTTATCTCCCTGCAGGTTTGAACCAGTAGGCCTCCCTCTCTCAGTGCACCTCTACTTCTATGACGACCGTTTCCAAGGTTACCTGGTGCGTCAGGAGGTCCAGGCGGCAGGCTCAACGGTCAGAGAGACGCTGGAGATGTGGGCGGTCCCTCAGGCGACGCTCGTCCTTGAGACCAACCTGAAGGAGTTTGAGAGGCTGAAGAATCTGGAGGTAAGAGTTTTTTCTTTTCTTCTTCTGTCTGAAGGTTACGACTCGGTGACGTCTCTGTTCTAACTTTTAATAAAAACACTTTAAAAAGAAAACTGCTGTAGAAGAAGATTTTTCTCCCTGATATGAAAATGTGAAGAGTTTAATTAGAGGCTGAAATGACCCAACGTACTGAACTTAAAAGATGAAGAATATTCTGAGAGAAGCTGGTTCAGAGAGTGCTCACCTTAAATATGAAAGTCAGACACAGTCACACTTTGTGTCGCTGTGTTTTGTAAAGATTTGACTGACTTCAGGAGAAGTCTGTATTTTATTTTATAGAAAAAAGCTGCTGACTCCATCTTTAAAGACTTAATATGTGATTTTTCACACTTAAATGTAGAAATCAAGTATATCCTCTGAAAATAACTCTGTGAGTCATGACTGTCTACAATGGGTGTAACACCCGAGTCCCACTGTCTGTGATGTCTTCAGAGTCCTATCTTCAGTTTGTTTACATCGCCTGGACGGCAGCAGACTCCTCCCCTCACGTATAAAAGTTGTTTAATTGAGGGACTAGAGAAAAGAAGAATAACATACTGTACTCACTGCTTAACTGTGTTTCTAGATCACGCTCATTTCAGGTAAATTTACATGCCGTGTGAAGATACGAGCATAATAAAGATCACTAGCATTAGCATGCTAACACAACAATGCAGCGCGAGTTGTTTTGGTTTCATGCTGGTGCTCAAGGGCGACATCTGCTGGATCAAAAAATCGAATATAAAGCCTTTAAAACAAAATTTAAAGTTCAATGCATATGAGGACAGAAGTAAACAAAAACATCAGAGAAAGGGGAAAGGGAGCTTCAGACGAGCGAGTCCAGTCCGGTCTGATTCACAGAAACTATCGCGACTTCCAACGAGGCATTCATATACAAAAGAAAAAAACCCGAAAGGAAGCGGGACACCATGCAACAAACTTTTAGCTCCAACAGAACGCACTCACCCCTCCCTCACAGCGGGCTTCATTAGAGATAAAACTGAGTGAATGGTCGGGCTGTACGAGTGACGGTGTGTCTGAGACGGAGATGACATCACAGCCTCTCAATTCAGAATCAGATTTATTGGCTTAAACACACAATGAATTTAACTTTGGTAAACTGTGCTCTCTTATGTACAAAGTTATAACATTAAATATCAACAATAAGCACAAAAATAAACAAATAAGCAAAGACTAATATGTACAAGGCTAAATAGGATAATATAAGATAATGGTGCAGTGGTGAGTAGTGCAAAGATCCTAAAGTAAACATGAGGTAGTTTTTACAGTATTTACGTTAAAAAGTGTTTGTATATGATAATTTAAATTAAATAATGTATGTTTATTCTGCTAAGAGATTTGTCGTAGTGACGTCAGATTTCCTGTATTTATTTCTCCTGACAGATCGGTACGGATTGGGATCCTAAAGAAAGAATCTTCCGGAACTTTGGCGGGTTGATCGGCCCGTTGAGTGAACCCCTGGCGGTCCAGAAGTGGGCGCGCGGTCCTAACCTCACCGCCACCATCGTTTGGATTGACCCGGCTCTGGTGGTGGCGGCGTCTTATGACATCACCGTGGACGTGGACGCAGAGTACACGCAGTACAAGCCACCGCTGCAGCGCCCCCTACGGCCCGGCACCTGGACCGTGCGCGTGTTGAAACAGTGGGAGCTCGTGGCGGAGGTCCGGTTCCTCGTCACGCCGCTGACCTTTAAAGATAAGGAGCCGTTCCGTAAAGGTGAGACTTCAGAGCTTTTTGATGGTCGTTATTTCTGCTCTCTGATGTGTGGAAAGCTCATTTTTCTTTTCTCTCCTTGTCTCCAGACGAGGACAGCTGGCTCCACGCCGGTCCTCCAGGTAACCTGTACCTGGAGCAGAGCTTCCAGACTCTGAGCTCCGTGCTCAAGCTTCCTCCTCAGGCGGCCGCGCTGCAGGAGGCTCAGCAGAGAGCGCAGCTGGTGGGTCAGAGCCTGGAGGCGTGGGTGGACAGCAGCGTGCGGACCTACTGGGTCACAGGAGACGTGTGCTCCACACAGACTTCTTCCTCCTCCTGCCCCGCTGTGGGACCCTGCTCCAAGACCTCCTGGAGTGCTTTGTCCCCAGATCCAAAGTCTGAACTGGGTGCTGTGAAAAGTGACGGCAGGATCAGGTAGCAGCGCCGGAGGAGAGACTGAACACAAACACAGGAGGACTGAGGAGAACCTGTGTGGCCCCACATATCGCCTCAGAGGTCGACTCAGACCCTGAAGGCCTCATGAACAACGAGACGTCTTCCTGCACTGAGAAGTCGAGACGTTCTCTTTGAAACAGACTGATGACAGGAGGATGTGAATGCTGGAGTTTTGCACATAGAGGTATGCAAGAGGAAAGACAAACGAGTTCTGTCTTCAGAGAAACTTTGAGGTTGTCAAAATCTTTTTATACTTTTCCCTACCAGGTGTTTAAAAACGATACAATCCCCGTCATCTTAATGATCGAGAGTTAGAAAAGGACCCAAGCTTTTAAAAACCACTTCAGATGTGTCCGGTAATATTTATGTTTTTAACCAGAAACTTCTGCAAGTGAAAGAGAGAGAGAACACGTCGCCAACATTTCGGTACTGAAACTTTGTGCAGTACAGACTGTGCAGGAGTTTTTCTTATCAAAAATGAGAGATGATCAAACATTCGGTGCCCAGGACTTCTATCAGGTATCGATGCGTTTCTGTTTTTTTCCAGAATGGTCTCAGAGTTCATCCTGACAACCCATCGTGTTATTCTGTTGGAACACAAGATTTAAGTCTGCGCCATGTTTGACTCTTGTTTGAGTGCTCAGTTTTCCCGATTCCTTGAAAGTATCAGGACGCCCGACTCGCCCACAGGCTCCTCCTCCCTGTGCTCGATCTCCATTTGGAGGCAGAGATGATTCTCTGCATCGTTTAATCGTGCTTGTTTTGAAGCATTTAAATATGTAAAATATGACAGACAGATGAAGTGCACTTTACTGTAAGACGACGAGGTCACACAGAGGTCACGCAGAGGTCACACAGAGGGTGAGGAAGGGTCGCATCACTTCATCCCACAGGAGACTCTGAGGCAGATACCTGCACAGACACATCACTGAGCACCTGTGACCTGTACGAGGAAAAACTAAGGAAGGGGAGGGGTCTAAGATTTAGATTTTAATTTCATTTTTAACGTCATTTCACTTCAAACATGTTTTGTTTTTGTTTTTTTAATTGTCTGTTTGTGTCTTTTGACGTCCATTGTTGCATTAAAGAGCCACTCTGAGTTGTGTAGCTGGTCATAGGAAAAGCCTGGCAAGCTGCAGATTACGAGGTTTTACTCAAAATGCGTCTAAAATAGGATCTCGACTAAAACCTCTCGACCACAGACGTTCATTTGAGCGATCTAAACCCTCTTAGACAGACTGAGGAAGAGAACCCTGTGGAAAATAGGAACAACCAACTGTAACCAACTGACGCTCTGATGTCTGAACCAAATGTTCAGCCTCTTACGTCGGGGTGTGGAAACGTTTTGATGCGAATGGGAGACAAAATGTCAACCGAAATGAAATAACAGTAGGAAGTAATAATAGTCAGGAAGCGGACCGAGATGATGAAATGATGATCATAATCCAGATCAGATGAGATCAAAAGTTATATTCACGTTTACGCTTAAGAACCGTGTGATCGCACCGCTGATGCCGACTGACTTCCTGTTGACCCTTGAACTTTAAACACTAATTAACCTGCTTTACGATGATCACCATGTAGCGTCTAAATTAAATAAATAAACATGTAAACAAAACTATTTAAAAACATTACATAATGTCATTTATTATCTATATACCACTTTACTAGGGGGGTGCTGGAGCTGATCCCAGCTGTCATTGAGTGAGAGGCGGGGTTACACTCTGGACTGTCAGCCAGCCAATCACAGGGCTGACAACCAGCCACACTCACATTCACACCTACGGGCAATTTAGAGTCAGCAGTTAAGGTAACGAGCATGTTTTTGGACCGTGGGAGGAAGACGTAGAACCAGGAGAGAACCCACACTTGCACGGGGAGAACATGCAAACTCTACACAGAGAGACTCCTGTCAGACGGGGATTCAAACCAGGAACCTCCTCACAGAGAGCAACAGCACTAACCACTGGCCCACGATTTTATTATTGTCCAAATTGACTTTTTTGAAATTTGCTGCTTCTGTCAAACGATCATTTATATCCCAAAAGTTTTTATTTATAAAAAAAAAAGCAGCAGAATCTGACGACTAAGTCCTCATGTCCACCTCGTGTGTTTTTCTGGACGCCAGCGTCTTTTTTAATGAGTAGAGAGCGTTTGCAGTGGCAGGCGCCCGTCTGGAGAAAAAAAGTGCAGCGCCCAACGCCTTTTGTTGAGCGGAGCGTCGAGTTGAAAATCTTCTTAAACTTCACATCACCGGCGCTCTTGATATTCCCCGTAGTTTTACCGCCCATCCTCCTCGCTCCGTGTCTGATCGGGGAAATAAACAATCTCAAATATAAAACATGAAATAAAAAGTAACGGAGCAGTGTCGCTCATACAGCGGTCATGGTCAACAGACTGTTGTCATGGAGACAGGACAGATGTGCAGCGCTTTTCTTCTTCAAAGGCTTCATGCAAACGCTCCTGAGCGCACAGTCAGCGCTTTACTACTCAGACATAACGCCGGGTGGACACGGAGTCAGCAGCCGTGGGTTCGATTCCGGGGGCCAAACTCTTGAGATGTGGCGCTTCTCCTTCAACTTTAAAATGATGAACGGTTTGTCGTCCTCTTCTTCATGCAGTGTTGAACCTCTGTGGACTCGCAGGCGGTTCATTGTTTGTTTCTAAAGGATTCATCGTGTTGTTGTTTGTGTAAACAGCTGTGTGTTTGTCTGTTTGTGTTTTGACTTTAACGTGCCGGAGTGAATCGAAGCGGCCTTCTCGTAGCTGAAAGAGGAAATGTTTACTCCGGGATTTAAAGCTTCCAGAGACGTGCAATGAAGCCTTTCAGAGGAGACTGAACCCCGTCTGGGTCTTAGTTTGTCCTTTTTTTTAAAAATCTGTCATGTTTTTTTTTTAAGAACGGTTTGTCACATTGTGTATTTGAAGTGACCTTGTTTACCTTGCACAGTACAGTCGCTTCAGTGAAGCTCGGAGTAATCAGAGGTTATTTTTCTAAAACTGTTTGAGAGGAAGTGTGTGTGTGTTCATCGATTACAAACTGCTGTCTTATTATTCTGATGATGTCGTGTGTCTCAGTCTGTTCACAGTGAGCCGACTCTCTGTTTCTGTTTTGTTGCTTTCAGCGGGATGTGAGACAGTTTGAGTTTGTGACTCGAGCTGGTCTGAGTAGAGGACTTACAGGATCCACATCCTGACGGACGATCAATAAAAAACACTTCAAGAAAGCTTGTTCTCTCCTGCTCTCGTCTTTAACTCGCCCTTCAGGGACACGCCCCTCCAACGTTTGAAAGTTGTTCTTCTAACATCAGTGTGTTCAAGTTTATTAAGTAAATTATCTCTGTTCACCAAAGAGCATCCCCTGCACAACTCTGGAGTAACTGAGCCCGACCGATTCATCGTTCAGCCGATATTATCGACCGATATCAGCACATCAAGTGACTATCGGTATCGGCTAGTTTTTTCCTAGATATGCGCCGATAAATCTTTTTATTTACCAGTCGAATAGCATGACATTTGAGTTTCTTTGTATTGCACTAACAGCTCTCTTTCACCAGCAGAGGGCGCTATATGGATTACAACAAACATCATCACTCCAGAGTGTCGAGCGGTGATGCACGTACATGCTCAGTTACTTTCCATCAGAGTGACCATCTTGTCTTTTTTATAAATCTTTTCCACAAGTGTTTGATAAACTGCATCTTAGGGATCAACACAAAAATTATATATATATGTATCTCTACAGATCAAAGAGAGATCTAAGAAAGATATCGGCCGATATATTGATTATCAGTATCGGCCCCAAAATCTTGTTTCGGTCTGACCCGTACTTTGGAGCAGTCCAGACTTAGGTGAATAAATGTAACCTTGATGACCATCCAGCCAACATTTACCTCCATGTGTGTTATTTTGATGTGCTTCTTCAACAGTCCCATTTCCAAAAGTAGAACATCTTTCCTCCATTTCTGAATTGTGCTCAAGTTCTCAAGTTTTCAATTTTTACTGCTCAAACTTTATTCAAACGTCATGTATGTTCACAACAACAACCCAAATCACAACGCAGCCAAAAATGTAAATTCATTGCAGGAATTACTCCAAAGATTTTCACCATCAAGACGACATTTACTCGGGTTCGACGTGTTTCTGCCGACCTCATCCTGCCAACATCTCCCGACTTTCAGAGTTCAGTGTTTCGGACTTTGAAACTTTCATGTCCTATTTTTCTAAAAACCAGCTGAGTGAAAGATGTGACGTCAAACCGGTCGACTTGTTTACCCATATTTACTCCGACTTTCTGAGTCCTGGTTCCGACTTGTAAGAACCAGAACTTGAACATTCCTGACCCACAGCTCTTATTTCCAGTTATTCCAATCCCGCTTAAACTCGAGGTGAATCTAGTATTATGGTCATTCTCTATAACCATGTACGCTGCAGTCACACGTTCATGGTCGTGTCTTTATGAGCGGTGTTTCCTCCTTTAAAGCGCAGGATGTAGAACATGTTGAGCAGTAGGAGAGGAGCTCTCCAGGGTGCTGAACGCGTCCGACATGGTTCGACTTCATAAATACTGTAAACGTCCTCCTCTTGTTTGTCCCGGGCCGGAACCCTTTGATAACACATAAATATTTACTCGTGTTTGTTGCGTGCATGACAACACAGCTGGAGGTCATTTCTTTGTAGAGGATAAAAACACGGGTGGCGAGCTGGAGGAGGTGATGACTGCCTGAACGAGCGGGCGCTGCTGCAGGAGAAGACGTGTAGAGGTGAAGGTGTAGAAGCGGATAAAAAAAAAAAAAACAGGTTTGACAAGCGGGATGGTCGACACGGAGGCTCGGAGGAGGGCGATGGTTTCCTCTGACAGTGCGTACGGATCATCAGCAGAGGACGGACTCACTCCAACATCCATCATCTACCCGTATGATGAAGACCTGATACACAAGGTGAAGTAACCATTTACACATCCAGCTGTTTGTTGATCTGACTCTGAGTCTACAAACGACCTTTACCAGGTAAAATTCACACAAACATGCAGCTCAACGTGATAAGTGTTTGACCCGATTGTGTTTATTTATTTTTGGAGCTTTTTATGAGAGAGGAGGAGAGAGAGAGAGATAGAGAGAGAGAAAGTGAGGTAAACGAGCCACAGGTGGGATTTTAACCCGGGCCATCCGCTTTGAGGACTGTAGTGTCTGTAAGGGTTAAATAGACTTGAGCTTTGAGTAATCAGAAGACTAGAAAACCGCTTTCCAAGCTCAAGTCCTTTAACCATCAGAAGTAACTCATCCAGTCACACACCGCTTGGTTCAGTGTCTTTCCAAACGCATGAACGGGCTAAACTATATCGGACATGCAGGAGCTGCAGGAGCTGGGGATTAAACCCCCTACCTTTCCGGTCGAGAGACGACCGACTCTACCACTGATCCACAGCCGCCCAGACTAAACCACTACGTGGTTGGCGTCCCACTTACTGTGTCATGTAAACCTTCTGGATTATTACATAACCTCCCGCTGGCTGGGGAAGCTGACAGCAGCGTCTCTTTCTGTTCCTCTTGATTCATGTTTTCTTCTGAACAGATGACATTTTTAGGGGGGGGGGGGGGGGGGGGGGATTTCTTTATTTAGAGACAGGACAAAAAAATCGAGGGGAGAGAGAGAGTAGGGGATGACAATGTGGCGGCCGTCTCTCACCTGGAACCAGCGTTACTCCTTATCTCTGGAAAACGGAGGTCGATGAAACGTATGGATTCATTTCTGCTCACTGATAATGTGAGAGTTTCATGTTTCCACTTTCTCATTATGACACATCTCTGAGGTTACATTTCATAAACATCCATGGAGACATTTTCGGCCTCCTCCACCTCCGCCCTTTTCCTCCATCATTACATCCTAACTGCGCCCTCGCTGCTCGCTGTGTCTGGAGAACGTTTACACGCCAGCAGCATCAAAGTTTGATGAAGGAGGCATGAAATAATAATATGTTGATTTAACACCGAAACTCTGTAACAGTGACTCATCCATTCAGAAGCTTCATCCTGCACTCACTTAGACTTCAGGGCCAGTTTGGGTTCCACTCACGCTGAAGAGGAAATATTTCCACCAGTCTGTTATTTAATTTATATTAAAGGAGCAGTATGTAACTCTGACCCCTAGTGTTTAAAATGAGTACTGCAGTCTAAATTCTAAACATTGCAGAGAGCTGTCTCCCCCCCCCCCCCCCCCCCCCCCCTCTAGAGTCGATGCTCTCACAGGTCACCATGTGGTGGACACTGAAGCTTCAGTGTTTATCCAGCTCTGCATCGGTCTGTAAACCTTTCTGTGTTCTAGCCTCTCTCCATTTTTCAAAAGCATCTCCAATATTGATCCTAGTTTGAGCACGTTTCTGCTCGTGGAGCTTATTAGAAACATGCAGAGGCTTTTTAGGTCGGGTACAATCACTTCTATCTGAACCACTTCTCTTGCCCGCTTCCATCACTGCAACACCTGTTGGTTTGACAGGTTTGATTACTGTGTTGTGTGTTAGTTGAATGAGATGCTGAGTAAAGTGTAGATATCTGAAAATCTTCATCCCTGCCTCTGTTTTCTGCAGACGATCCTGGTCGGGGACAGCGGCGTCGGGAAGACGTCTCTGCTCGTTCAGTTCGATCAGGGGAAGTTCATCCCGGGCTCCTTCACCTCCACCGTGGGCATCGGATTTACAGTTAGTCCAGACTCCTTCCTGAACGTCACCTGAACACCCCCCCCAACCTGATTCTGTCATCCTCACTTTTTTTTTTATTCCTATCCATCAAATTTTGTTTGTTTCTCGGCTGTTTGCAGCTTGAATGAGTCCTGCAGAGTGAGACATTGTTTCTTCTCACTGCATGAATTACGATTCCTATCACTCTGTGTGTGTGTGTGTGTGTGTGTGTGTTCGGCATTAATAAAGCTAATGATGCCACTGTGATGATTAAATTACTGAGTGGAGAACACACTAATGAGCGATGTGGCAGCTGCCCGTGTGCTGCTGTTTGTTCCAAAGCTGTTACAAACACGATGTTTTGTGACGGGGTGGGGGGGCGAACAGAAGGGCGGCTCGGCTCACTGAGTGGATGATCTCTGAGCTTTAAGCTTTGTGATGTTGAGTGTTGAAACAGCTGAGGAGGCAGAAAGCTGTGAGGAAGTATAAAACTGGCTTCCTGCATTAGCATGTGGTCGTGTCTGATTCAAGGTTCATTAACCCTGCAGGGAAATGCACAACAGAAAAAAATAACTCATCCTGCTGCCTTTTTTAGATGCACTTTCTTAGCAAATATCAATGATATTTCTCAGGTAGACCCCCAACTTTTAATTGAAGCGCTCTTCTTCTCCTCATGTTCACCTTTCATTCTGTCAGTCTGTGAAACATACAGATGAAAAAATCTCCTCATTTATCTGATACCGGCGTCAGGAAAATCCTTTATTTCAGTCTCTGCCTGAAATGCTTCATTTCAGCTGCTGTCTCTTTAAGGCCCCCCCTCCCCATGTGCCCGCTCTCTTCTGATTGGCCAGCTCTCGCGAAGCCTTCCAGGGGAGGGCTGCTCTCCAGTGCTGGGAGAAGAGAGTCTCTGTAAGAGGTTTCACCGGCTTATGTTGAGGCTTGAAGCCGTCTTGAGAAATTCTTGGTTTCATATCGGGGAACTTTGGCGGTATCCGCAGAACAAGTCGTTTAGCGCCCTCTGCAGACTCATCCTGGGTTTACTCCAGCCTTACTATAATGTAAACAGTTGTATAAACATTCAGCCCATTCAGTTGAAGAGAGAAATGAGCTCTAGAGACCCAAACTGTTTAAATGTTTATTTTAACATAGAGCTCTATGGAGACTGACTCACTGCAGGAGACAGACTCTAGTGGACACTGGAGGAACATCTCTTCATTTCTCAGGCCTTGAGATTGATTCTGGAGGAAACATGCAGAACATCCTCTCAGTTCTGTTGAGAATGAAATCAGAGAAAACATTCAGTCTCTTTTTATCTCCACTGATAAACGTTGAATCATGATGTCCATGTCAGAGCGGTGAGATGTAGCCTGCAGCAGAGCGATGATGAGTTCAGTTTAAACAAGAGATGACATGTCGGTTATGTAACATAAATGATCTCTGAGTGAGTGTCATTAGTTCTGTCACCACAAAGAGGGGGAGGGAGGAAAACTTCTTCTTCTTCTTCTTCTTCTTCTTCGATTGGCCACTAGGGGGAGACAAACACTGCAGGATGAAAGGCTTTAATTTTGATTCCCAGTTAGACCATCTTAAACATGTGTTACATGTTGATAATTACATGAAAAGATATGAGATATTTGTCATTATTTGTTTGGTTTTTTTGCTTTTGGAAATTTGGGATTTTTGTTGGTTTGCCTGTTAGAGGAGGAGTGGATGAAGAGGAATTATCTGTTAATTGAGATTAAATTGAACAGTAACAAACGTAAGGAACTCCTTTCTGATCATGTGAGATGCTCTTTTTTTGAGATTTCCAAAGCAGGGAGGGATCTGGACGGAAATGCGCAAATTTGACGCACGCGTTCTCCTCCAAGAAGAATCTTTCCTCTCTGCTTGAAGGGAAGATTTACGTTTTTTAATGAAGTGTATTTACACCTGACAGTCAAAGTTGATCCCTCTGTCCTCCGCTCCGGGTCTCTCTCCTCTCTCTGACCCTCTCCCTGATCGAGCACCACCTGTGGCGGATGAGTCAGCCTCCACCACCACCACCACCACCGTGCGCTGTGTGACCCCGCAGCTGTTTGGGGACAGAGTCCGCCTGCAGACAAAGCTCGGAGAGAGGAAACACAGCGCTGAACACTCAGTTAATGATCTGCCCACGCCACGATGCACAATCACACCGAGCTCTCCGCCTGTTTGACATCACCGCCGCTCTCCTGACGCCGATTGTTCTGCAAGTTTTCATCGTCGCTTCCGTCTTCTTCTCAGAGCGGCTTGAAGGTGCGATTATTGGAGGAGGCTTGAATGAGTGATTTTTAAGAGGAAGTGCCCGGTGATCATTTTCGTGTTCCACGCGCAGTAATGCGAGCAGCGGCGGGGCTGGAGGCTCGCGAAGAGCGGGACTGAGCGGCGGAGAACGTGCGCGTCTTTCTTGGACACATCTCGGAGGAAACAGCGGCTCGGCTCGGCTCTGACAGCCTCCTCTTGGCTTTACGATGTCTGCAAGAAAGACATCACTGACGGACAAGCATACTAAAAACGGAACCTCCAAATATGTGCTGGAGAGATGCGCCTCTGTTAACGAGTGTTATGATATCGCCTTCAAGGTGTGTATTCCGTCTTTTCTCTTGTGTGTGTGTTGATGTTTTTCTTTGTGGTGGAACAGGTGTCTTTATTTAGTACAGAAACAACCTGCAGGAACAACATCTGGAGGAGTCTCGTGCAGTATAACATTCATTTAAGTGAAATCCAAAAACTCCATAGACTGGATTTTTACGCATCATGCCTCCTTTAAGAGGTCATATTCTCCTCTTGTTTCCTCGCAGAGTCTTCGACCTGATGCTGTATTGTGCATGACTAAGAAGTCCTCTGAGCCTGTCAATCTCTATATCCGCCCTCTCTGAAATGTAAATATTTGCTCAGGGTGTACTTGTTGCGTCTTCCTGCAACCAAACCCTCCCATGATTGATTTCTAAAAGCTGCACAGACACACCTGTGACTGCTTCATCAGGACAAAAGGAGAAGTTAAAATCAGGTTTAATGGCATGCCAGGTCTTGTATGTTTGTGCAGCTATGACTCACTGTGTGAACAACATGTTAGCTTAGCGTCACACGCTGCAGGATGGATTGTCTAACTGCACATCCTGTTGTTGTGAGTTTATTGATTAGTCTTTGAGAAGACGCAGACTGAAGGATAATGAACAGGAGATGTGTGATGCTCCTCTCAGAGTTGTCACAGCGTCACATGTTGGTGGCAGCTCGGCTGTGTAGTTTGTCTTCTGATGTAAATCAGCTGACACATTAACTGACAGCTGCCAAAACAACATTGCACAATAACATCATCATCTGACCCAAACGGCAACATCCCAGTTGTGAAATCTTCTTCTTCTTCTTCAATCATCCCTCTGCAGATTTAATCTCCTCTTCTTGTACTGTCAGGTTTTGTCATGGTTTTTTGTAACCTGCTGTCTTCTTCTCTGGTACCCGGTTCGGCTCTGTAGGTGATGCTCCTGGGAGACTCTGCCGTGGGGAAGACGTGCATCTTGGTGCGCTTTAAAGACGGAGCATTTCTGGGAGGAAACTTTATAGCCACCGTTGGAATAGACTTTAGGGTGAGAGAGACTCACAGACCTACTTCCTTCCTTCCTTCCTCTGAGTGACTGTGTGAGCTGATAAAGACTCTGAAAACCCAAACCAGCATTAAACGTCTAATTCAGGTTCCTACACACATGATAGTAAGCATCTAAAAAGCATTAGCACTAAGGTTTAAGCTAAATAAAACATATGGCCACTTAAAGCTGCTGTGAGACTCTTTGGATTTGTCTTAAAGGAGATCTATCACCCTCACTGTCACCATTAAAGATTTCAGTCTGAGACTCCTGTTGAGTCACGCTGTGAGATGTGCAGCTCAAAAAACCTCCTTATTCATTTATTTTTATTTATTTTACAGGGACATTGCATATTAATAAACATTTCGGTAAATATGCCAGAGTTAGCCAAAAGGCTATTTTTCATCTGTTGTCCCTGGCCAGATTTTATAAAAGCTCCCTAAAAAAAACCAAATTCAAACATCGCTAAAAGCTACAAAAATAGAAATATCATGACAGTAATGAAGCAGACAGGTAAGCAGCCACAGGAGAAAATACATAAACCATGCAGGATACACATAAAGCAGCATTTGGTTAATATAAAAAACAAGTATTAGGGAAGGCATGTATAACCTACTAAAGTAAATCTTAAATGTGGCGTCAGTAAAATCCCTCATTTCCGCCTCTGCCTGAAACGCTTCATTCTGGTTACTGTCTCTTTAAGGCCCCGCCCCCCCCTACATGCTGCCCACCAGGGGGCAGTAACCACATAGAGAAGTCAGTCGTCGAGCTAGCTTGTGTCCTTGTTTGCTTTTTTGAGAGACATTTTTATCATGTTCAGTTTGTTTCATGAGCAGTTTAAAACTCCTCACAGTGGTCACATCTTTGTAAACTTTACTAATATCTGAGTTTAGATTGAGGGCGGTGAAGCAGGCGGATATTTATTACAAATATTAGTCAATAATTTCCATGCACCGATTGTTAGAGTTTCCGCATGGCTGCTCTTTCCCGTTTGCACTCTGAGTTACCTTCATCCTTGAGTGATTCTAAACTGAGGTTTGATCGCTGCCTGTTTTGAGTGTCGACTGCGGCTGTCAGTTGTCGTCTGTGAAAGTTCATTGGTGGTTGTTGATCTGTTTTCAAAGGCGAGGGGTTTCACATCGCTTTAGAGGTGTGAACACGACGGAGCTATCAGAGCGTTTAGTACCCCGAGCAGTCAGAGATCAGCTGGAATGAATACTGTCATAGTCTGACTCCCACAGCCAAAACATGAAGCTGATTGTCACATGCTCCGCTGTAGTGGGCGGAGTCAGGGAGATGTCAATCAAAAATGATGTAAGCAGTAAAATAAGCTCTTTTTGAAAGGTTTGATTAATACTTATAAATGTTTATTTCCGCTCAGATTTAATGGATGCTGAGTCAGACTCTAAGCATTTTTTTTATTCTTTCCTGAGGCTTTAATGCTTCTTTTGTCTTTGTGTTATAATTTGTTAAGCATCTCACAAACAACCTAATGATATTTACGAGGCAGCAGAGGGATCTTTCTTCTGAGAGTGACAGCAGCCCAATTATCACCTTCACTCCACGCAGAACACTTCATCACTCTGCGATGATCGCACCAAATGTACTAACCTCTCTCCAACCAATCAGACGAGTTCACGGACCACTCGTGCTGCGAGGCGCTCAGGACCGACTCATAAACGTCTCGGCTGATGCCTGCCCACGTCCCTGTCTGCTGCTGCTGCTGCTGCGACTGGCTGCCTGCTCAGCTCGGTCCTGGAGGAGTCGCACGGCTGACAGACGAGCTCACACACCTAGACACACACACACACACACACGCACACACACACACAGAAGGAAACAGGGACTGACGCTTCATTAGGAGCAGATTTCTCCCGTATTATTTTCTCTGCTGGGGTAAAAAAAAAATCATCTGTTTTGAGCGAGCAGTCAGTACCTCCTGTTTCCCCCAATCAGGGCCAAACACTCAGACTAATGGCGAGTCAAGTAGGAGGGATTTAAGGAGGAAATTGAGTTGCATTAGCCGGAGTGATGCATTGTCTTCTTTGGATGTTGGTGTGCACATTAGGGAGCATAATGGAGGCCATGAGAGATGGAGCTGTAAAGCATTAAACATTTCATCCTGCCTCCCTCCCGCCCGAGCAGAAGCAACAAGTGCCTCGGCCTCTTCATTCACAGAAAGTGTTCAATTGAAAACCGACACCGGCTTTACACTTCAAACAACACGATGCGTTCAGTGTTGCTCCTTTCATTCAGGAGACGGCCTGTTAATGTAAGCGATCACCTTTTGTTTCGCTGCATGAAAAGATGCATTAGAGAGATAAAGTCAATATGCTGATGAGGTCGTCCTCCGTGCTTGGATAAGCAGGCAGGCTGTTGTGGCAGCTTGGAACATGGCCGGGCTATTTTCGGCATCCTTCCTTGTAGCAGTTACTCAGCATGCAGGCTCCTCTCACGTCATAATTGGGGGTGGGGAGGAGGGGATGGAAACCCATGGCAACTAATGCAGGGGTTGAACCATGTCCGTTCTACTGAGGCGGAGGATTCAGCAGGTGGCAGCTTCAGCAGCATCTCCGAGGTTTTCCTTTTGTTGCCATGCGGCTCTTTCTGCATCTGTTTGTGTGTTTGTGTGTGTTTTATTTATGCATGCAGAGGGAAGGCGGGGCCGTGTGTGATGACCTGTCACTGATAAAGAGTTATGAAGTGATTGAGGAAGTGCGGCTGCAGAACACTTCCTGCATCTCTCTCTCTCTACTTTGTGGTTGTCTGCAATGCAAGGTTGAAGTGTTGTTGTTGTGACCTGGTTTGTTCCTGCTGCAGGTCATGGTGACAAAAAAAAACCTCTACTATCCTGTGAAACAGAGCGTGGGAGAACCTGTTTTTTATGCATCTATTTTTGGCGTTGCATATCTGAGCGTGCATGCCAAAATACTGTGTCTCACCTCGACCATGTCACAAACGCTGCTTTACTTTATTTAAGTAGAGGTTCAGGTATCTGTACTCGGCTTGTCAGGATTTGAATCTTCAATATGATTCTAGTTAAAATCAAAGGAAACTGATATCTTTGTTGAAACCACAGCAACCAAAATAGAAGTTCTAGGAATCCAGTATTATTCCTCCCTTCCTCCAAACTCCTGCACAACGTCTAAACTACACAAAAATGTGAGAGCAGCAGGTTGATTCAACTGGAAACTGGAACAACTCTAAATTGTCAGAATAGTTGCCAACATATTTGTGCAGTTTAGACATTCTGCCTTCTTCAGTGTGACCTCTACTTGAGTGAAATAGTTTCCACTTTGCAGAGCTCATGCATTCCTTCATTTTGATTGTTCCATGTTCAAATACTGCATGCAACTTCAACCTTCGCTCATATATCCCTCATCCTTTTGTCCCTGTTAACTCGTCTGTCTGATTTATTTCGGGGTCTCGGAGCTGATTTCGCTCGTCTTCTCCGCACAGGAAATCAGAGGGCACCCCTACAGGGCTGCAGGAAATGAACGGGGGAGTCAGTTGTTATGCCGCCAGCCGTCTTTCTCACTGTTGTGTAATTAAGTCTAATCCTGAGACCTTGTTGTTGTGTGGGTGTTGCAAATTACTTTCTCTGCCAGCATTCAAAGACACTTTGAGTTGTTTTTGTTTCTCTCTTTTCTTTTTTTGCCTCACACTGAGCGTCTGAGCTTTTGTGATGTTCGTCATCCTGTTTGTCTCACAGCACTCTCCTCTCTCAAACATATGGTCGACTGGCAGCCTCTCATGCCTCTTCTCTTTTTCTGCAGAATAAAGTGGTGGACGTGGACAACATGAAAGTCAAACTCCAGGTGAGGACGTGCAACCTTTTCCTCTCCGTCATCTTTTTACGGCAGCTGCTGACCTTTGAGTCAATCTGAACTCGTCTGGCAGGTTTTTGCAGAATCAAACAAAGACACAGACGGATTCCTCTCGACCCAGTTATCTTTAACTCTTAATTCACTGTCGTTGTTGTTTGCATTGCCAAAGTCTCTGATGTCTTAGTGGAGAGGAGCGCTGCAGGTATATCGAGCTGTTAATCTAAAAAGCACATTCTTTTAACACCGAGTGGGAGAAGACAAAATTAGATTTCTCTTCTTGCTCCAGTGAGTTCTTCACTCTTTTTTCTTTCCTGCACTGGCCTTGCACATAAAAAAAACCACTTGTGATTATTTCTAAAATAGAGTCTGCCGGTGAGAGTCTGAACGGAGGCAGGGAGAAGGATATATTAGAGATCTACGAGCTGGAGGAAAGTGCTCGGGTTCAGTTTTCAGGCTGGCTGGAAGTAATGTTGAATTATATGTTGTTTTAATAAGTCTTGGATCATTCTGTTATGATCCAAAAATGACCTCTGCATGTGGAGAAAGTCAATGCGTTTCAGTTAATGTAGTTAATATACAAACCTGTACATGTTGAAGATAACGTTTAAAAAAGAGGACTATACAGACTCCATGGTGTGGCTGTGGCTCAGTGGTAGAGTCAGTTGTCTCTTGATCTGAAGGTTGGGGGTTCGATGCCTAGCTCCTGCAGCCGCATGTCAGTTGTGTTCTTGGGCAAGACACTTTTGTGTTCATATTTTTCTGTATATGTTGGGAAAGTAAACAATGATAAATCTGTTCTTAGCTGCAAAGATGTTTAAGTTTAACTCTTCTAAAGCTAGGCCTGTTAACCTATTTATTAGCACGTCTAGCGTACTGTTTTCATCCCCAAATGATGCGTCTACATTACAGGAAGAATGTGCGACGTGTTCCACATAAATACATCATAAATCCAGTCTATCCTGTGTAGATGTGTCTCTGAGTCATGACTGTCTACAGTGAGTGAGAAGCTCGAGTCCCGCTGGCTGTGTTGTTGTCAGAGCTGTGTTTACATGGACTGGGCGGCCGGCTCCTCCCCTTGTGCATAAAAGCTACAAGCTAACTAAAGAGCGCTGACATTAGCATGCTAACACAACAATGCAGGTCACAAGTGATTGCAGCCGGAGCAAAGGACAAGTTTGTCCACAGCTTGGGCTTCATGGTTCTTAATTATGGTGCGTTCTAATTGATAACGCGAGGGCGGAGGCTTCAGTATGGAGGAGGCGTGGCCTAACAGCAGTTTGTTTTGGTTTCATGCTGGAGCTAGAGGGCGACATCTACTGGATCAAAAAGTCACACATTCTTCCTTTTATAACAAATTAAAGTACCGGGGGTGAAAGTTCGTCATAATTAATGTATTCCATTTCCAGTCAATAGAAGTTTAAAAGGCTTAATTTAGCTTTAGCAACATTAGCTAGCTTCTCTAAAGCGGCTCCTCTTTGCTCTGACTCTGCAGTTTTATTTATTAGTCTGCTTTGTTTTTAAACATACAGTTCTATAAATAAGGAGCATTTTGGTTTGTCATCGTTTTGTGTCGGCTGTGGTTTGGAGGAATTTCTGCTGTGAGCTCTCGTGTCATTCTGTGGTTTGTTTGTTACTCAGATCTGGGATACGGCGGGCCAGGAGAGATTCCGCAGCGTAACACACGCCTACTACAGAGATGCCCAGGGTAACCTCTACTGTGTGTGTGTGTGTGTGTGTGTGTGTGTGTGAGTGAGAGAGAGAGAGTGTGTGTGCGTGTGTGTGTGTGAGAGAGAGTGTGTGTGTGTGTGTAGGAAGAGCTTGTGTAGGTAAGGGATCAACCAGGATGAGGTGTGTACTTTTTATGTGTGTGTAGGTGTGGATGTGTTTGTTACATAAGATAATAAACTTTAACAAGTGTCTGTTTTGCTCTCACAGCGTTACTGCTGCTCTATGACATCACCAGCAAGCCGTCGTTTGACAACATCAGGGTGAGAGCGCCTCGCTTCACTCTCTCTCCTTCTTCTTCTCTTTTCCTCAAAACGCCTCGCTGTGTCCATTTACATGCAAAGTACCAGGAGGGCTTTTCACCGCCGTCTTTTTAAATGACATGATGTTATCGACACGGCTCCCAGTTTGAGGAATTAAAAGCAATAAGAGAGTGACTCAGCGTGTCTGTGATTGATGGAGGACGCATTTTTAAAGCTCTCAGTGATGATATTTATTAAGTTTAAACTCTAATCCCCCTCTCTCTCTCTCTCTCTCTCTCTCTCTCCTCCTGTATGTGTCTGTGTTGTTCTCTCGTAGGCCTGGCTCACGGAGATACACGAGTATGCCCAGAAGGATGTGGCCATCATGTTGCTCGGCAACAAGGTGAGCAAAGCTTCCCTTTTTTTTTTTTTTGCGTTACATAAAAAAGATCAGGAGGATAACTGCTCCCGTTGCACAATTTCGAAACATCGCTTATCACGCTCATGCAGACGTGCGGCCGCTTCAAAGACTGAACGTACTTCCGCTCCGCTGCAAACGCTTGAAAGCAACCTGCTCGTTTAGAGATTCAGACGAGAAGAACGCTCCTAATTATGTTTTTTGTGTGTTCATTAACTTCAGTTATCAATGTGCACACGTTTCCTCTTTAATGAAAATAAAGTAAGAGACCCAGAACAATGCAAATCTCTCAACATGCGGGGGATTGTTATCAGATCTTTATGACTTTCAGGATTCTTACAAAGATGGAAAAGTGCTGAAATAGATTTTTAGAAAATTCTTTGTCTGGAAAAATGTGAAACAAAGAGAGAAGAGAGTATTCAGGATAACTTGTAGGTTCTTCCCAGTTGCCTTTTTTTTGTGAAAAATAATATTTTTAAAGGAAAGGCTGCATCGCTTTTTCTATGCATCCATACATATCTGCATAAAAAGACAAATATGATTCAACTGCTCTAAACATGCATGAGAGGTACAGGTCATCATGAGAGTATACAGACAACTTTAAAAGTGACCTCATTATCTTCATATAGCAGAGAAAATGTGAAGATGTAAAAAGAAAGAATCATGGACTGTAAAAGAAACAAAACTAACACTTGCTTCAAGCTTGATTTGATTGAACTAAATCTCCACAAAGCTGCCGGTGCTAGAAAGAGAAAATCCTCTTCTCTCATTGCGACCAGCAGTCGTTGCTAATATCTCAATGAGCGCCCTCTGGTGGTGCTGCGAGGACTCCACCACCTTCGGCAGGGTCACAGATGTCGCTCAGCAGCAGCTCAGATGGTTTCTCTCTTCCTGCTGGAGGACGAGTCTCTGACAGGTCATCGGTCTGAAAGCGCTGGAGGAGACGGCGTTCAGCTGAACACGATGGTGCAGATCTGTATCTCATGAATCCTCGCGGCCCTGCGTGATGACTTGTTTTCTCCTCCTGCTGTTCTCTTACAGTCAGACATGGCTGCAGAGCGGGTGGTGAAGACGGAGGACGGAGAGAAGCTGGCAAAGGTAGAGTGATGAACGCTCCTTTAATCTAGATAATAAAACACACTCTCCACGTCTCTGCTAACGTGTTTCCATCTTAGGAATACGGCGTGCCGTTTATGGAGACCAGCGCCAAGACGGGAGTAAATGTGGAACTGGCTTTTCTTGCTATCGCAAAGTAAGTGTCAATAAGTAACTCTGACTCCTAGTGGTTAAAACGGGTACTGCAGTCCAAATTCTAAACATCATAGAGAGCTTTCTCCCCCGCCCCCTCCTCTCTAGAGTCGATGCTCACTCAGGTTGCCATGTGGTGGACTCTGAAGCTTCAGTGTTTATCCAGCTCTGCATGGGTCTGTAAACCTTTCTGTGTTCTAACCTCTCTCCATTTTTCAAAAGCATCTCCAATATTGATCCTAGTTTGAGCACGTTTCTGCTCCTGGAGCTTATTAGAAACATGCAGAGGCTTTTTAGGTCGGGTACAATCACTTCTATCTGAACCACTTCTCTTGACCCGCTTCCATCACTGCAACACCTGTTGACCTGATAACTGACCCCTGACCCCGTGTCGTGGTGAATTTCCCTGCTGAAATGGGATAGAACCAATCACAAGATAGAAGGTGTGACATCACGTTGGGATTCATTTGATTGGATCGTTAGCTTTGACAAAGCTTTTAAATTAGTCAAATATTAGTCAACGCCCGGATTGCAGAACGAGTCATCAGACGTTTGAAACGTTTAACAGGAAGAGAAAATACGGTTATTAGGACGTAAAAATCTCTACAGAAATATATTTGGCAGAACGTGGAGGAACGCTGGATTAAAACCAGAGAATGTCTTTTTTATTTCATGGAGACATTGAAGAGCTGATCAGAGTTTTGGGATCAGGGGTCTCGGGGGTCCTTCAGATATTAGACTCTCTTTGGTTTATTGGATTGGCTGAGTGAGGAGAACGGAGTGGCATTTAGGGTGGCCAATCAGGATTCAGAGGTGGGCTTCTCCGCCCCTCTCTGGAGACGCTCCTGGCTCCTGCACTAATTAACACTGAGGACTCATAAACAGTTTGTTTTTTAATCTGTTTCATGCAAACAGCTCTGAGTCTCGCTCTGACTCCTGCGACACTCTCGTGGTTTTTACTAATTTGTTGTTCTGACTCGTCGAGCGTTCACGCCGACGCTCCCTGTGGATCTCAAACATTCATTTTTTTTGTAATTTCTGATCTTACTGACTTCTTCCTGTTCACACCTTTTTCTCTCTTATAAAGGGGAAGAAGACGGTTCTTCAGTCTTAAATTGACTTAGTGCAGCAGGTTCCCCGAGCGCTGACAGAAAATAATGTGGATGATTCTCTGTCTTCCTATGAAAGACATTTTAAGTCGGAGTTAGATTAAATGATTCATGCTCGAGGCTTTTTGATTAAATCTCTGCTCAGAGGGATGTTTCTCGCCGCTCGCTCTTATTTCTCTTCCCATCTCATTTTCTCGATTCGCTCGCCCTGTCTGTGCTGCATCCCACACATCCACCCCCTCTCTCTCTAACTTCCTCTCTCTCTCTCTCTCTCTCTCTCTCTCTCTCTCTCTCGCTCTCTCTCTCCCTCTCCATCAGGGAGCTGAAGCACCGAGCCACACAGCAGCCCAACGAGCCCAAGTTCCAGATCCACGACTACATCGAGTCTCAGAAGCAGAAGTCAGGCTGCTGTGGCATGTAGCCGAGAGAGAGAGAGACAGACAGATAGACAGTGTGCGAGAGGAAGAGAGAGCCAGAGAGGAGAGAGAGAGAGAGAGAGAGAGAGAGAGAGAGAGGGCAAAAGAGTCAGAGAGCGAGAGACAGAGAGAGAGGGAGAGAGAGAGAGAGAGAGAGAGGGCGAAAGAGACAGAGAGACAGAGAGAGAGAGAGAGAGAGAGAGGGCGAAAGAGACAGAGAGAGAGTGAGAGAGCGAGAGATAGGGAGAGAGAGAGGGAGGTAAAATGTCTGCTCTCGTAACAAAAGCCAATCCAAGCACCATCGCCCCCGAGAAGAAGTGGACGTCCTCGGCTTCTCCTCTAAACTTTGAGATGAATCCGGATTGGTCGCCATCCCTAAACTGAAATGTGAATCAATCAATTTCTTTTATGTCACGTGTTACAAATGTTTGTGGTCTCTGTGGTGACGGTTGTCAGGGGTTACGATCTGAAATTCTATATCCATCTGCACCGCTGCAAACTTCACACAGAACATGTTGCATTCAACGAGTAACTATACAACCTCAAATTCTTCCTGAACCTTTCCTCCGATCATATTTAGAAAACTCGAGCGGTGTGAGGGTCACAGAGGAGGCGGTCTGAGTTACGATCTGTGCAGAACTGGAAGATTTTCCAGCCTCGAGGAGTTTCTGTAACTCTGCTAGAACAAAAAAAAATATTGAGTGTCCAAGCTTCTGCAGCCAATAGAAGCATATTAAAGTGAAAGTTTGGATTAGGATAAAGGGGACAGCTGGTTGTATGAGGTAGTCGGTTATAGTCAGAGTTTTCCCAGACAGCACGGCTCCTGTCTGGAGAAGTAAAGCTACAGAACGGACACAGAAGCTGAACTATGAAACTAGCAAAACACATTTCAGCATCTTAAAGAGAGAGTCAAATAATCATCATCAGTTTAACTGGAGCATATTCAAATAATTTTAGTATTTCCCCTTCCTGTTGGACAGACCTTTAGCACTGGAGGTTTCTTCTTGCTCACTGCAGGAGACAGCCTCTAGTGGACATTTTAGGAACTGCACTTTTTTGCATGGGCTTTATTTTTTAACACCTGAGCTTGCTGCCTGCACATGAGGTCACATTGTGTTACATTTAAGATCAGCTGTTTTGCTCACAGAGTCCAGTGGTGAACTCGAACAGAAATCCAACTTCACTTTGCAGAAGAAACAAAACAAAGAGTGTCCACCAATCACCTCTTGACTGATCGATGTGGCTCGCTGCACTGAATGCAAACATCAACTTTCAGAATGCAGAGTAGGTTCAGCTATACAAAGAGTTTGTGTTGGTTGTTTTGGTGCAAAAACTGTGAGCATCTGGAGGTAGAATAAAAAGTAGAGAGGTGGTAAATACTCCTACTGCAGAGGAACCCAAATAAAAAGAGAAACAATGTGATGTAAAATATGTAAAACAGGTGAAATAAAGAACGGTACAGTGGTGCCAGCGTTTACAAAAAGCTTATAGTATAAAATGCTGAGACGGCGTGCAATTTAATCTGATGCTACGTCAACGTTTAGACACTCGTTCTGAAGAGGTTTGACTTCTCCAAACAGGAGCTGTGCTGACATCGACCTTCTGTAGGTTTAAAACTGATATATTTAAATTTACAATCGTTCAACTTCACCTCAAATATTTGAACGATCTCTTTTCCCGCGCTCCACTGAAGTCACTGTGGTCAGAGTTAGCTTAGCCACGTTAGCTTTGTTTGGCTTGAGGAGTTTGCAGGTTTGACTCGTTATAAAGTTATCTTATCAAAAACATGAAAGGTGTGTTGATTTGGATAAAGCATTTCTCTCGTCTCAGTTTTTCAGGCTCTGAATCCTTTTGGCCTCTCAGTCTTCATCACGTTTCTTGTTTTTTATGATCCATGTGTTTGAGACGTTCAGACTTCAGTCTCAGATTGTAGCTCAATGATCCGTCTGTTCACATCTGTACTGCTGTTAGAATAAAGCCCACGCCTGAGGGCGCTGCCCGCTCTGTGTGTGTGTGTGTGTGTGTGTGTGTGTGTGTGTGTGTGTGTGTGTGTGTGTGTGTGTGTGTGTGTGTGTGTGTGTGTGTGTGTGTGTGTGTGTGTGTGTGTGTGTGTGTGTGTGTGTGTGTGTGTGTGTGTGATCTCATGATCTTTAATGATCTTTAATACGTCATCTTTGGTTGGAGGTTTCCCAGCATGCAGCTTTCTTCTTACACTCACACACGCTGTTGTCTCTTTTTCGGGTAGACGTTGTTGTGTAGACCCATGGTTCTTGACTGGTCGAGCCTCAGGACCCCCCCCCCCCCCCCACCAACCTCCTTCATGGAACATCCCGACCCAAATCGCTGACATTTTTATTGACTGATTTATTTCATTAAGAGTTCTTCATGTTTAAAAAACTCATAGTAGACAATTTTTTTTCCACACATTCCCAACCCGCTGACAACGTCTCCGCGACCCGCTTTGGGGTCCCAACCCACCAGTTGAGAACCACCGGTATAGACTGTATCAAAGCTGTATTTGTTCCCGCCCCGCCTCGTGTCACGATGTTCATCATGAATGTTTGTCCGTCCTCTGAGGCGTCCGGTGATCACAAAGTGCCATGAGAAAGTGCTTTGTTATCGTATTATAAATATAAAAGATCTATTTTGTAATGTTTGTGCTGTTGTTTCACTGACGTCCCGTCTGTGTGTCCTCTGTGTGTGTGAGAGTCACTGTACAGTGACAAGGTGTGATGAGGTTAATGAGCCACTGTGTGGCAGCAGCGACTCTGTTTATTCTCCAGTTTGATGCAGTAAAGAAAGGTGACGATCAGACAGAGGGGGGGGTGGGGGGGGGTCGGGGGTCTGTGAGAGGATGTGATTTATCAAGGAAATACATGTACATACTGAATAAAAAAAACACTGTTTAATAAGAGTTAAATAATTAAATGAAAAGATCATAAAAGTGTTTAAAAAGTGATGTAAAAAAAATCCTTCAGGCATTAAATGTGTTTATAAAGTTCAAACTGTGTGTTAAGTTTTATTCATGAGCACAAACATGAAGCGACCTCACTGGTAACTTATCTGAACACAAAAGTGATCTGATTACTCACCTGTTAAAGGTACACTCTGGAGTTTTGGTAGAGAAATGTTAAAGTTGGAGAAGTGTACAGATTCTGTTCATAACTCTAAACACAAACTGTTCATATGCAACATGTGCTCGCTGTAACTGAAGAGTCAAGAGTGAAACCGTTACTCTCCTGGTAGCTTTTTTAGCTGCAGCAGTGTTTCAGGGAATTTATTCTTTGAATAAAGTTTGAGTATTGAGTTCAGAAAATTGTTTCACTTCTCAAAGTTTGAAATCTAGAGAAATTAACTCCAGTTTTGTAACGGGATAAATAAGTTGAGATCTCGAGAAAAACAACTCGACATGACTCGTTATCAAAGGAAAATAAATAAAATATTTGTTAGTTTGTCTGCTCAGAGTAAAATAATGTGGAAAGTAAGACCTGATGGTACGGAAGCCCTAAGGGGACATGCATGAATCGATTTTATATTAAAGGTCACATATTCTCCTCCTCTTCTTCAGTGTAAATCAGTCTCAGAGCTCCTCAAAACATGTGTGTGAAGTTTCTTGTTCTAAATCCACTCTGATCCTGTATTTGATCATGTCTATAAACCCCTCTATTTCAGCCCTGCTCAGAACAGGCTGTTTCTGTGTCTGTACCTTTAAATATGTAAATGAGATATGTCTGACCACGCCCCCTCTCTGGAAGGGCTCAGGTGTCTCGGTGCTTTCTCGCGCCATGCCCTATTGTTTACGGTGAGAAGGCAGATTCAGAGGGCAGAACAAACACCTAGCTGTGGGAGTGTCACCCACCTGGGGGAGGGGCTACTGCCCTTTGTGATGTCATGAAGGGAAAATCTACAAACGGCCTGTTTGAGCACACATTTTCTGAAAAGTGGAGCAGGCAGAAGACGGAGAGGATGGACTTTTCTCATCATTGGGGGGTTTGTAGACGGACTAGAGACACATGTTAGTGTTAGAGGAACATGGGGAAGTGGATTTGACCTTTAATCTCCTTTTTCCTGTGATAATGAGCAAATTTCGATTGTTGTTTACAGAGATTTTGACATATCCTGTTTTTATCAGACATAACGAGTTCATTTCAGCCAGATGTTCAGAAATCTACTCGCTATGGTAACGGAGCATGTTCATCCCTATAGGTAACAACGGAAATGTACTTGTAGTCACTGGAATATTTAGTAAAAATCAAATGTATGTAAATATGTCTGCTTAGGGCTTCTGTACAAAGCAATGAAAGTATCCAGAGAAACAGAAAAGTAAAGACTTTAAAAAACAGTCATAACAAATATCTGTCATCCCAAATCTCTCCACAGCAAACTTTAAACTTCATTCTCCGTAAACGTAACCCTGGGTCGCTTGAAAAGTAAATGAATAGTCCTAAATGAAACACGAGTTAGATTTCCTGAGCAGCCTGTTTTTTTCCTGGACAGTCCCGGGTGGTGTTTCCTCCTCAGCCCTCCCTGCTCTGCATGAGGCAGCCAGCTGGGCAGGTCCGTGAACGCACCTCCCTCTTCCTGAGAGGCTTTGCGCAGAGAAGCAGAGGTAGTCCCGTTAAAGACCTCAGACCCGGGTCAGGACCCTGCAGTATAGGCTACACAGGAGCGACCCACAGAAGGAGGATTCAGAGTCCGGATCAGACTCTCCGTGAAAGTGGACTACAGAGACCAGCAGCAGCGTTTCCCACGGTCTGATCTCCCCAGCAGGACGGTTATTGGTGTGTGCGTGTGTTCAGTGCTCAGTTTTACAGCAACAGGTCGAGGATCAGCTGCAACATGCCGAGTAAGAGCCAGTACCTGCGCCCCCGGCTCTGCAAGTTGGAGAAGGGCGACAACGGCTACGGCTTCCACCTGCACGGAGAGAAAGGTAAGACCGGACAGTTCATCCGGTTGGTGGAGCCGGACAGCCCGGCGGAGGTGGCGGGGCTCCGCGCTGGAGACCGGCTGGTGTTCGTGAACGCGGAGGACGTGGAGAACGAGAGCCACCAGCAGGTCGTGTCCCGGATCAGAGCCACCGTGGGCTGGCTGGAGCTCATCGTGGTGGACCCGGACACCGAGCAGCTGCTGAAGAAACACAACATGAAGTGTCTGAAGGAGTACGTTACCGAGGGAGTCCCGTTACCCCTCGATGAGGAGGAGGGGGAGGAGGAGGGAGAGGTGGAGGTGGAGGTGGTGGTGGAGGAGGATGTGGAGGTGAACGGGACAGAGATAGAAGATGAGCAGCTCGAGAAGAAGAACGATGTGGAGGAGGAAGAGGAGGAGGAGGAGGAGGAGGAGCAGGAGGGGACACCCAGAGAGGCGACCCCGGTCCCGGAGAGCAACGGAGGACTTCACGAACACGTGGAGAAAAAGCTGAGCATCGAGTCAGAGAAGGTGAGTCAAACTTTTCTCCTTATATTTCTTTACGTAATGCAGGAGCTTTAAACATGAGAGCTGCAGGATGCATCACTGAAGCACAGTTTTTTCTAGAAAGAGTCAAACATGTGAAGCACGCTGCACCCACACATGCAGCTGAGCGTGTAGGGCTGCAGAACATGTGGGCAGGATCAGCTGTGAGAGGACACAAACAACCTGAACTGAAGAATTCAAGGAGAGAGAAACTTTCTCCAGACTTTAACCTCTCAGGGAGAATGACGGAGTTGTTCCTGAGCAGTCTGTTTTTTGTTTTTGGGACCCTTCTGAGCTTTTGACGGTCTGATGCCCGTGTTTTACAAACTCGTTTGTCCCCACGTCCACCACAAGTCTGAATACTGTGAAATCAGGCTGTATTGGTTGTGCAATAGTGGGTTCTTATCTTGTCTTTCTCATCTTTTCTCTTACTTAAAACTTTTTTTTAATGTTTTTTGCAGATCTTGTGCAATATGGGTGGTGTGGTGCTTCTGTTGTTTGTTGTTGTTTTTATTGATTCTACTGTAGAGACAGCACTCTGAGTCCAAGACAAATTTCTCCAAGGAGACCATAAAAAGTAGTGTATCTTATCGTATTCACCGTGTGGTACGGTATTGTATCATATCGTTTAGTATCACAGCACATCGTATCATATCAAAGAGTCTCATCCCGTGTATCGTGTATCGTGTATCGTGTATCGTGTATCGTGTATCGTGTATCACTTTAGCACAATCTGTTTTTTCTTTTAAAGACATTAAGGAATGGAATAATCTTCCAACTAGTCTTAAACTTTGCACAAACTTCTACACTTTCACCTGGGAAGTCAAAAAATTTATTTTAAGTAACTGGTCTTGTCAGCATTAATGTGTCACCTTGACAACCTTTTACATCTCAGGGAAACTCTAACATAATGTTTTAATATCTGTAAATTGTTCGGTGTCTTTCTTCTCTTTTATGAAATGTGTGTGTTGTGTGTTGTGTGTTGTGTGTTGTGTGTGTGTGTGTGTGTGACTGGTTGATTTGTATTTTGCTGTTTACATCATCTGCCCAGGGACAACAGATGGAAATTAGCTAGCTAGCTAGATCTGGTACAAAGCATCTCTTCTTTTCTGAGACTAATGTTTTTTTGTGCCCTGCCCCTGATTCCAATAAACGATTAAACTAAAAAAAAAATATATATATTACCGCACCATAACTGAACTATTAAAACAGTGTCAACATCTATCATGATGATGTAATCATCTGCTTCAGTATCAGTGATTTTTACATTTGAGTAAACTGAGGAGCTTTCCAGGAAATCACAGTTTACCGTTTTCTAACAAGTTAAGACCAAACTCGATTAAATGAGAAGATATCGTACAGACGGAGAATGACTGCACTCTGACTCTCCAATGCGACGGCTTTATGAAGTGGTCAGAGTATACAGGCGTTAAAAATGGGAAAGTGTTGTAAACGAGTGTGGCAGTAAAGTCGTGCAAATCATTCTGAAGTTTTTATTTAAAGTGCAAAAAAGCACCAGATTACAAGAGTTTATTCAAACTGAAATGTGATGGTCGACGTGAAGTCCACGGCGTGACAGACATCAAAAAGGCGCTGAAGACAAAAACAGTTTGAGACTCGACCAGGACGAGAATATCTGACATAGCAAACGCTCCACAGCAGACAACAGGAAAACTAATGAGAGAATTCTCGCTCTGCAGAGGCCACTTGTTGCTGGGTGTGTGTGTGTGTGTGTGTGTGTGTGTGTGTGTGTGTGTGTGTGTGTGTGTGTGTGTGTGTGTGTGTGTGTGTGTGTGTGTGTGTGTGTGTGTGTGTGTGTGTGTGTGTGTGTGTGTGTGTGTGTGTGTGTGTGTGTGTGTGAGAGTCAGGATCAGGGTTCATTAAAAAGCTCTTGAGGAGGAGGAGAGGGTCGGTCCGGTCTGGAACATCTGTGTCCTCTCTCTCTCTCTCTCTGTGCCTCCTGCATGTTTATCCCCGAGGCTGTTTGTGTCTGCGTCCAGCTCTGCTCCACCTCAGAGAGACAGACAGAGAGAGAGAGAGAGAGAGAGGGCAGACAAACAAACACAAAAAGGACCAGGATGTGCTCTTCTTCTTGTTTATCTCTTACAGGTGTCCATGCAGCATGGTGGTTTGAACTTTTCCCTCACTACCCCGCCCCATAAAGAACCATCACTGACCTAGAGGTGGTGCATGGGTCTGTAAACCTTTCTGCGTTCTAACCTCTCTCCATTTTTCAAAAGCATCTCCAATATTGATCCTAGTTTGAGCACGTTTCTGCTCGTGGAGCTTATTAGAAACATGCAGAGGCTTTTTAGGTTGGGTACAATCACTTCTATCTGAACCACTTCTCTTGCCCGCTTCCATCGCTGCAACACCTGTTGACCTGATAACTGCTCTCATCTCTGGACGCCTTAAAACTGCCTACCTTCTCTGGTCCAAACAAATCCAGAGCATTCAGGAGCAGAATCTAAAGTTAGAAGGAGGACATACTGGCTGCTGCATTGTTGTCAGAGAAGCCAGCACTTTAACATAGCATGTTTCCTTAATGTCTGATCATATAGTAAGATCACTTTATCATTTCACTCTCTACACATCTTATTGATTGGACCTTTAATGTTCAATGAAAAAAATATTTGTCTTAGTCCTTCAATTAGGAGTAAGAAAGTGAGATCTCTGTTTCATGTGATCCACTAGTGGAAGAAAAGTGTCCCAAATATCTGCTGGGATAAAAGTTTGGATTGGACCTTTTCCTCCACAAACAAACCTCAAGATGTCTGTTTTGATGTTTTCCCACAAATCATTATTTCTAAAAGATGAGAGAGGATTTAGATTTGACCTTCTCTTTAGTGTAACGTGCAAAGCAGCCGTACTTACAAGTTACATTTCTCACCGCGCTCTCACCTGTGCACAGCATTGGAGCTCTGCAGGGTGACGTTGTTTGTCATATATACAGCGATTGGTTCCTGTGTTTACTCCTGATGCTGTGTGCAGATGGGCCTGATGTTGGGCTGTGACTGTGCGACTCACACTGTGGCACGCAAACCCAGAGGGAAGGGACGTCCAAACAAACAATCCAACAAACTCGCTTTGATTTCATCCTCACAGCTCCAATCAGGCCGAGCTGATTTTATGTCTTTACGAAATCAGGATTTCTCAGGATGAGGAAGTTACTCGGGGACATGAACCATAGCAGTGTGTGTGTTTGTGTGTGTGTGAGCGTGTAAATGAGACCCCAGGGAAGCGGTGTAGAGTCTGCTGTGTGTCTCTCTTACACTCTGAGGCACCTCAGGCTCTGTTTTTCACACAGACTCTACTCCTTCTGGAATTTTCTTCATACATCCTGTCCGGGATTCCTGTGCCCGAGCCCTGTGGCCCAGCCAGTAAAACACACACACATACACACACACACACACACACACACACACACACACACACACACACACACACACACACACACACACACACACACACACTCACACACTCTTGTACAGCCTTGGGCAACATACACACTGACGTCCTCCCGTCTGGCCTCATGTCTTTACAGCGACACAAAAAGAGGGTTCGAGAGGGAGCGAAGCCTACTCCAGAAAAAAAACTCGCTCAAGGTTGCCATGGTTACGTTGATGTTGTGTGGTGTGTGTGTGTTTCTGTAAGTGTGAGGATGGAGGTAGGCGAAAGTGAAGCAGGGAAAGGGAAGGTGTTAAAAAAAAGGATCTGAGCGGCGATGAGGGTTACAGCATGAGGAGAGAGAAATGAGCCACACACTCACTCACACACACACACACACACACACACACACACACACACACACACACACACACAGGGCCGGTTCCAAAGGTCTTTGTTTTCTTTCCTGGGCAGAACATTTTTCACCCCTTGGTCGTCGTTGAGTGGATCAGCTGTGCGCTCTCCCACTCACTCAGCTCTGGTTACTTTACATAACAAATATATTCCAGTGACTTCCATGCAGCGTGGTAAACAACATTTAACCCTTTGGAGACTGATTTACTCTGAGCGGACCTTAGAGATTGTTGTTGACTTCAATCTTTCTTAAAGGCTTTCTATGTGATTTTTTTGATCCAGCAGATGTTGCCCTTGAGCACCATCATGAAACCAAAACAACTCGCGCTGCATTGTTGTGTTAGCATGCTAATGCTAGTGATCTTTATTATGCTCGTATCTTCACACTGCATGTAAATTTACCTGAAATGAGCGTGATCTAGAAACACAGTTAAGCAGTGAGTACAGTATGTTATTCTTCTTTTCTCTAGTCCCTCAATTAAACAACTTTTATACGTGAGGGGAGGAGTCAGCCGGCCGTCCTGACGATGTAAACAAACTGAAGATAGGACTCTGAAAACATCACAGACAGTGGGGCTCGGGTGTTACACCCATTGTAGACAGTCATGACTCACAGAGTTATTTTCAGAGGATATACTTGATTTATATTACATTTAAGTGTGAAAAATCACATATAAAGACTTTATATCGAAATGTACAAAAAACGTTTTAAAAAAAGATGCAACTTCTTTATAAGACAGGTTTGAAGGAGAGGAACGAATCCATCAAAAAACGTCCAGACAAACTCCTGCATATCCTCCTCGATATGGCATTATATCGTCTTGTGCTCCATGCAAACTCATGTATGGATGCAGATGTTACAGAATGGATACGGCTGCAAAGCTGTGATGACGGTTTTGAAAGGCGATTGACCGATGGAGCAGTTCATGATAACTCTCTGTGAGAAGTATTGTATCGTGGGGTTGTGGTAAATACCCACCTGACCCCCATGAGGTCCAGATCCCTCAGCCGCTCTACCCCTCCCCCCTGAAACTCCCTCCCACCAGATATCTGTATCATTTACCCTCCCTCCATTTTTAAATCCCGTCTGATTAAAAAACAAACAATCCTCTGAGATTTTGTGAATCAGTGTTTAAATGGAGCGATGAATGTTAAAACCTGTCAGCGTTTGCGTCAGCGCCGCTCTCTCCTCACAGTCGGTGATTCACACGAGGAGAGCGAGGGAGGGTGAGAAGTTTTCAGTCCTCCTGAACGACTGCTGGAAGATTACATAAAACAACGCTAATGACAGGAGAGGAAAAGCGCCACCGCTCCCGTGAAACTGACCACAGCCAGATGAGGTGTGTGTGTGTGTGTGTGTGTGTGTGTGTGTGTGTGTGTGTGTGTGTGTGTGTGTGTGTGTGTGTGTGTGTGTGTGTGTGTGTGTGTGTGTGTGTGTGTGTGTGTGTGTGTGTGTGTGTGTGTGTGTGTCTGTGTGTCTGTGTGTGTGTGTGTGTGTGTGTGTGTGTGTGTGTGTGTGTGTGTGTGTGTGTGTGCGCGCGCGTGTGTGCGAGTCAGGATCAGGGTTCATTAAAAAGCTCTTGAGGAGGAGGAGAGGGTCGGTCCAGTCTGGAACATCTGTGTCCTCTCTCTCTCTCTCTCTCTCTCTCTCTCTCTCTCTCTCTCTCTGTGTGTGTGGGTGGGTGTGTGTCTGTCTGTGTCTGTGTGTGTCTGTGTGTCGATGGAGGATGGGGACTTCTCTCTGGTGTCTCTCCTCTCTCCTCTCTCCTCTCTCCTCTCTCCTCTCTCCTCTCTCCTCTCTCCTCTCTCCCCTCTCCCCTCTTCTCTCTCCTCTCTCCTCTCTCCTCTCTCCTCTCCTCTCCTCTCTCCTCTCTAATCTTCACATTCATTAAAGACGTGCTGATTAAAGATCTGGAACTTTCCACCGCACACACTCTGTCTTTTCATAGAGAGCGCGGTCTTTAAACTGTTCAGGGAGGACGGAGAGTTTTCCCTAAACAAATCATCCTGGAGCCGGCGTGTGGGAGGATGTGATCTATATTTGTTTACGGCGCTCTCTCTGCTCTGACTGCTCTTTCTCTCTCTCTTTGTGCGGCGCAGAGCTCGCCCGTGTGTGTTATCAAATCTGTTTCTTACAGATGCAGAACTTTACAGCCTGTTCACAGGAACTTTCCAGATAACAGTTTCATTATTTGTTTCTAAACGATGGAACAAGAGGCTGACCTCCCCTCCATGTGATAATCTAATCTCAGATAACTTTTACTCTAAGTTACTTTTGATTGTGTTTCTGGGTCTGAAGTCAGCCTGCTCACATGTCCTCAGTTTCATAAAGACATTTTAGATGGGCCTGTATTAGATCAGTCTTTGTTGTGCTTATAGGCAAGGCAAGTTTATTTATATAGCAGATTTCAACAACAAGGCAATTCAAAGTGCTTCACACAAGACATCAAAAGCATCATGACAGAGGAAAGAAAAGAAACATTAAAATAGAACATTTTAAAATCATTAAATTATTATTATTATATAAATAAATATAATATATTATAATTATTAAATCTGAAAATATGTTCAAATAAAATAATTAATTAAAATTACTAAAATTAAAAAAATAGAAAAGTAAAGAAATTAAAAGAGTTAAAAAATATATATAATTACAGTGCAGAGTAAAAGTTTGTTCCAGATATAGGGGGCATAGAAACTGAACACTGCTTCTTATATAGATAAAGATCTATGCTAACTTTAGCCACACTTAAGCTAACTTGAGCACCGAATGATGAAATAGTAAAAAAACAAACTTGACAGAAGACCAAAATAACAGATTATATCCTTTTAAAACACCTGGCATCGACAGAATTAAAGTATGGAAACCTTTCTTTACTGATCAGCTGATTCATGATGATTAAAATGATGAAACTATTCAAGAGGAAATAACAGTTTTCTGCTGAAATGAAAAAAGCTGAGCTGTTAGAATCCTCTGCTCAGTCGGCCATGTTTTTTATTCACTTGAATGAAGTCATCATGTGTCTAACATTCTCCACCCCTCAGTACATCCATCTAAAGTTTGACTGTTACTCAGAGTCTGTCTTCATTAAACTGTTGATTGTTTCGATACAGAGAATAAGCGTCAGCTCTCAATGGTCATTTAAAGTCAGCCACACCTTCAGAAAGTATTCCAGTTCAGGATGGTCGGGGGGCGTATCGGCTTGGTCTCTGCACAGACCCCGGGACGTTTGTACTTCTGGTTTCCTGTCATTGTTGTCAGAGGAAGATTTCCCCCCACCCACCTCGTCCTCTTGATCCTCTTCTAACCCCCCCCCCCCCCCCCCCCCCCCACACACACACACACACACACACCTGATTCCCAGCAGTAGTTCAGATTAAACTTTTTTTTTTCTCTGAGCAGAAGGAGCAAGCTAGACGAGGTGAAGTGCATCAGACGGCCTTTTGAATCCAGACGGCAGGCGGTGATTCATGTCTCACACTGATTGTGAGTGATGGTGACAGACTCAGGTTGTGTTTGGCTCGTGGAGTGTGTGTGTGTGTGTCTGACTGGATCAGATACTCGTCATGATTCATGGTGACAGAACGCAGCCGCTCGCTAAACGTTTGCTCACACAATCGAAAAGGAGCTCCTTTTGTTTTCTTTTTGTGCCAAGTGTTTTCACATTTGTGTAAGTCTCTCTCCTGATCTCTGTGGGGAGAGACTGAGACAAGACCAGGACCAAGCCCAAGCCCAAGCCCAAGCCCAAGAACAAGAACAAGAACAAGAACAAGAACAAGAACAAGAACAAGAACAAGGCAGGGCAAGACTGAGACAAGACCAAGACATTTTAGGGATTGAGACCAAGTCAAGACCAAGACCAAGACCAAAGCAGGTCGAGACTTAATTTAAAATCCAGATTCTGGCCAGTCTGAGACCAGAGACAAGACAAATGCTTTTGATCCTGAGACGAGACTGAGACCTGCAACACAATTTAATAATATAATAATTTAAAAAACACTTAAAAACTATAAAACAACAAATCTTCTGTTTGCTGAAATCCACTGACTGAAACACGACATCAAACATTGATTTATTGATCATAAGCAGCTGAATAAAGAGGGAAACACTCTCTGCAGACTGAACGCATCCCAGAACAGAAGCAGGACCATTAAGGTCTCTCGTCCTGTTCCAGTCCAGCTACACACCTGCAGAGGCCTCGTCCTGTGTTTAGTTTGAGCTTTGTGTTCAGTGTTCACCGGCATCCATTACATCTCCTCTTTTGTTCAGCGGCTCTCTCTGGAGCAGCTGTTTGTGTGTGTGTGTGTGTGTGTGTGTGTGTGTGTGTGTGTGTGTGTGTGTGTGTGTGTGTGTGTGTGTGTGTGTGTGTGTGTGTGTGTGTGTGTGTGTGTGTGTGTGTGTGTGTGTGTGTGTGTGTGTGTGTGTGTGTGTGTGTGACACAACATGTGCCCCGAGATAACAAGAGGATCAGCAGAGTTCATGTAAAGAGTCAGATTCATATCAGTTTCTGTTCTTGTTGGACGATCAGTGATTACTGTAAAAATGTTTCTCTCTGCATTTTAACATAGAGCTCTATGGGGACTGACTCACTGCAGGAGACAGACTCTAGTGGACACTGGAGGAACTGTATTTATTTGTACAATTTTCCCTCCTGTGCTGGTTTTCTTTTCTCAGCCCTGGAGGTTTCTGGCCTTTTTATCAGCACACATGGAGGTGGACAGGTGATATGACGGAAGATAACATTTGAGGGGACAACAAAAGGTCTTTAACTTTTAACCCTCAGGACCCCAAGAGCCCAGATAAGCTTTTCAAAACCCGGCAGAGATATTAAATATCCTCTTTTAAATGTCAGACAGCGGGAAATGGCAAAGGTTCAACCATCATATCTTCAGGAAAGAGAGGAAACGGTTCTACCTCATCACAAGAGAGCGCTTTTTATCGATCAGGGAGAAAATCACTTCTCAAGATCGTCATCGAGAATCACCGATCTCTCGCTCTTTGGCATTTCTGTCAGTGACGTCAGTCCAAACAACAGAACCACTGTGGCCCAGGTCAGGGCTGGAACCTGAACCCTGCTGTGTGTGTGTGTGTGTGTGTGTGTGTGTGTGTGTGTGTGTGGTTGCTGGTGATTGGGTCTCATGGGACCGCTGGACGGAGACTCCACAATGCCACATTCCATTTCCCTCTCCATTCTGCTGAAGGTTCACCACCCCAGGCTGGACAATGAGCAGGGAGGCCGCGCCCTGTCGGGGGGGGACCGAGGAGGGGGAAATGACTCGCCGCTCACCCTGAAATAGACTCACCCCCCACCAACCAACTCCCATCTCGTCGCACAAGGAGGAGACGCCAAACATGAGTAAAGTCAGGATAGAGAGGTACCACGCTGAGGAAATGTAGGAAACAGGAATCTAAATTGTTCTTTTCAATACTCAATGCATCGCTCTGATTTACTAACATCTTGTTTTTTACAACCACTATCACCCATTTATCACATTCTCAAAACTCAGGGGACAGATGTGACCATTCACACAATCCAGGGAAGTGTTGTAGTACTCGAGTAGACCGGTGTCAAGACCACTTTTTGAAGGCCTTGTCTCGGAAATTGAAAGCATTTTTACTCTGCCTTGTCTTGGTCTCAGACTGGGCAGAGTAAAAATGCTCCAGATTTTAAGACCACCACTCTGACAACAATGCAGCAGCCAGTATGTCCTCCTTCTAACTTTAGATTCTGGTCCTGAATGCTCTGGATTTGTTTGGACCAGAGAAGGTAGGTGGTTTTAAGGCGCCCCCCTCACATGGCCCGTTTTGGACGTCCCTCGGTTTGCCAGAGATGAGAGCAGTTATCAGGTCAACAGGTGTTGCAGCGATGGAAGCGGGCAAGAGAAGTGGTTCAGATAGAAGTGATTGTACCCGACCTAAAAAGCCTCTGCATGTTTCTAATAAGCTCCACGAGCAGAAATGTGCTCAAACTAGGATCAATATTGGAGATGCTTTTGAAAAATGGAGAGAGGTTAGAACACAGAAAGGTTTACAGACCGATGCAGAGCTGGATAAACACTGAAGCTTCAGTGACCACCACTGATCTTGACCACTGTCTCCGGTATGTCTTGGTCTCAGTTGTTGTGGTCTTGACTATAAACACTAATTCAGGGTTTATATGCAGAGTATGACGTCAATAAACACAATTTCTTAATTCCTTTCTTCACATACAAGGTTACCCAAAACAACATTTTTTATTTTTATTTTTTTTATTTAGGAAAAGCATTCTTCACACATTAGTAATTACACATAATAGCAAAATAATTGCAAGACTCCTCCCTCAAACTTTCAAACATTGGAGCACTTTCTGTGCAGAAAGAGGTAGGTATGATGCTTGCAGTCTATTTAACAATTTAGCTCTTCAAAAGATTTTTTCATATTCCATTTATTTATTTTTTAACAACTGCCTGCACCCAACGTGCCAAAAATTAGACCCTTAAATTTGAAACCTTAAAGCTGTCAGCATTTTAGGATGATGATTTCAGTCCAGAGAAGATGAATAATGACTCGGCGCGCTTAAATCGATCACTTAAATGATTTTAGTTTTAGTCTCACTAAGTCCTGAATGTATCTACAACTCCGACTCCACACACAAGAAGAATCTCTCCATGAACAGAAGTGTAACAGATTCAGCCATTTTTATTGTTATTTTTCTTGATCTAACATGTGAACTGAGAGCTGAACACAACAAGTGTCAAGAAACAGAGCTGCAGGAGGAGTTTGGGCTGAGTGGGCTTGTGTGGCTCACTCTTTGGATTACATAATTGCAACATCTATTATTAGACACAACATTTTTACTCCGTTTGTTCCCGACTGAAAAGTTCACACAGCATCGTTTCTGTAGAGAGATATACTCTCGTTTCACGTCCGCCTGTACGACACAGATGTAGATTCAAACGCTCCTCATGTTGGCACTTCTGCTCGGTGGCAACATGGAGAGTGATTCAGATGTTAGTACTTCTCCATTCTCTGCACTCTGCTGTATGTTTGTGTTTGAAAGGTAGAAGAGGAACTAGTAGAAGAGAAACTGGTGTCAGAGGTTGTGTGGCTGGGGGGGGGGGTCAGGGACAGGATGAGTGGCCGAGGAGATAAAACCTGTTGATTCTCTGGTTAGCGTTTGTCTGATTGTCGACCTCAGAGTGGACAGAACCAAACGATGGATGCTGCAGAAGAGTCTTGAGGAGAGGCAGACCCTGCACCACGTCCCCTTCCACAGATCTTAAAGGAACGCTGCTCGTTGATAATCTGGAGCGCTCTCTGTTCGGTGTTATCAACAACACACCGAACTCCCTGCTGGGAAGACTGACATTACTCCTCTATTCCAGGCCGTCCTCCCAAAGACTCTTTTGTAACAGGAAACCCTCAGCAGAACCTTTCTCTGCTGCCTTTTGTAGAGCCAGTTTGTCCCATCCTTTAATGGAAGTCAGAGGGGGGGGGGACAGTACGGGGCTTTGTTCCCCCCCCTCAGCCTGCCTCGCAGCTGGTTCAATGGTGCGGCTTGAAATCCAACACCCCCGTCCTGCCTGGGAGAGTGGTGCGCTCCGAACACTCAACAGGACAAAACTGGTTAAAAAGGAACCAAAGTTCCATCAAACATTTATCGAGTGCGTCCTCGAGGCTGTTAATCTCTTCTGTCCACGCCGACACATGACAGTCACGCCGTCCAGCCGGGTGTCACTGCAGTTTGTTCTTTATGCTGATCAAAGAGGCCCAACTCATGGGAGAGCTGCCCTCTTATGAGAGCCGCGGGGGGGTGAGGGGGGGGGCTGAGTTGATGATTTGTCTGATTAAGGAGTGAACTGGATGAAATCAGCTGTTTGGATCGACAAACAGCGGAAACATGTCACTGAGGTGTTTGGTAACTGATTCAGAAAGAGGAATCTACGGTGGCCCTGAAGGAAACCTTTTACAAAACACAACACCATTTGACAAACAGGAAAAGCACAATTACACAAAATAATGCAGCAGAACAAAACACTTCACAATTTGACATTTCAGACTACAGAAAAGGTCAGAATATTTCTGTGTTCTTCTTTAGGAGGCTGTAGTTTCAGGCATGTCAGGGAGACTTTAAAGAGCCCATATGATGCCCTTTTTGGGGTTTGTATACATATATATGTACCTACTTTTGTACGTTCACAATAGCTAAAGTCTGAAAAAAGTGTCTATTTTCATGTACTGCTCCTCCTTGCTCCCTCTACGCTCTGAGTCCGTCAGCTGCACTCTGTTGAGCCCACACTGTTAGACCCCACGTGGGCCAAGTCTGCTCTGATTGGTCTGCCGATCCGCTCTGTCGTTATTGGTCAGTTGCTCAGCACGCGTCTCGGAAATTTCAACATGAGCTGCTGGGCTTGCCACAACGAGCCAATGGGCTTAGATCAGTGATCTCACACTGACAATGACGTCGGACTGACAAATTTTTTTCGAGGGGAGCTAGAACCGAGCGTTACATGCGGCTAATGCTACAGCTAACAGGAGAACGTAGGAGAATCTGTGTTTCCACGGACTTTGAATTTTTGCAAATAGATGTGCCTAAACATGCACAGGACACTTGGAAAACACACTAAAGGGCATATAAAACCAGAAAAAACATAATATGGGACCTTTAAGCTTTTCATGACGGTCCCGCAAAGTGATTGGATGGCTACAAAAAAGCAGTGAGACATAATTCTAACTGTCAGGCAGACTCCTGTGTTGAAGCCCTTCGCAATTGTTCAAAAGCTGGACTTCCTCAGGTGTTAGATAGTACAGCTGAGGAGAGACAGGAAATGTTTGGAGGAGAAGTGACAACATGCAGCAAAGGGCAGAGGTTGGATTCAAACCCACGGCCGCTGCAATGTCGACAACAGCCTCTGAACATGGGGTGTACAACGTGACAGCTAGGCTACATGCGTCCCAAAAAAAAAATTTTTTTAGAGCACTGTGAAATCAGTTTTTTTTTTCCAGATTCAGCTTTTTTTCCATTTTAATTTTTATGAATTCTGTGTTTTATGATGTAACGACATTTTGTCCTGGCAACACTCCTCCTTGTTTACAATACGCTGCCCCCCCCCCCCCCCCCCCAACAAGATTGTTTCTTAAAATTCATCTGTCTTGCCTTCTTCTGTCTTTGTGCTTCATCTTAAGGCCTGTAGATACACACCCGTCCTCTGGCTGAGTGCAGGGAAAATATGAAGTAACTGGCAGTGCTGAGTGGCAGCTCTACAGCTGCTGGCATCTCTTTCTCACACTCTCTGTCACACACACACACACACACACACACACACACACACGCTCTCTATGTTGGAGGGAATCAGCAGGAGCGTCTGGCAGAGTTTTAAGTCTCCAGTGTCAGAATCGGAGGCAGGCAGCGGGCGATAAACGTGACAGACGCTTCACTGCTTTTTAAAAGTCCCTGAAGGGATTTTCAGGATGCAAATCCATGAATCCACCTTTTGAAAGCCTCACCTGCTGCGGCTACCTGGAAGGTAAACCAGGACCTGGAGCTCTCTGCTCTTTTCATGGTCCAATGTGCAAGTAAATACTGACATTTAAAATCATCAGAGGGGGAGTTCAAAGGTCGAACATTTTGTTCCAGAACTGAAAAAAGTTTCCAGATATCAATGATCCCCTTTGGATTATTTTACGGACTTTGGCAACCATCAATGATTATTTTAATCTCGTCCTATAGGTCCAGATTTAACTTGTCCAACATCTCGGGCTAATTAAAGTGTGCTAACATTAGCATGCTAACACAACAATGCAGGCCACAGGTGATTGCAGCTCGAGCTGGACAATTTTGTCCGCCACTCGCGCTTAATGGTGCTTTATTACGGTACGTTCCTTTTCATAACTCATTCGTGTGAATGTGAGTGGAGAGGGGGTGGAGGTGTGTCTCTGGAGGAGGGCGGAGGCTTCAGTATGGAGGAGGCGTGGCCTAACAGCAGTTTGTTTTGGTTTCATGCTGGAGCTAGAGGGCGACATCTACTGGATCCAATACAGTACAAAACATTAGCTTATATCATTATCATTGTTAGCAGGTTAGCGTGCATTAGTTAGCATTTTGCTTAATCTTGTTTCTGTGTTATGTATCTTATATTTGTTTTGGCTTTTAATCAAATAGAAATTGTCACATTCACAGAAGCGAAGATCATCCACAAATATAATTGTATATTCATATTTTAGATATTCAGCGTATTCTGGACTCACAGGAGGACTTTCTTCAGTCACCAGAGGCCTGAAAGTGGAACCGTGTTATCTTATCTGCAGGTTATCTCAGCTTCCTGAGGAAGAACAGAAACTTTTTCCTGCTGCAGGGTTAGATCCGGCTGTGGGTGTGGGACCTGGGAGCTCTTTAAAAAACAACAGAGATAGACGTGAGCTGGAGAAGGATGCTTGTGATGCTTTGTGAGGCGGCCGTGTGAGAGGTGTTTTGTAGAATATTAACACGGCCCTGGGTTTTGTTTTGGAGTCATTGTTATTCAAAGCCATCACCTGGTGGGAGCAGCAAAAGACCTCAGAAGTCTTTACAGCAGAGATTTAAAAAAAAAAACCTAAACGTTACTGAAAGAGGCTTAACAGGAGGAGACATCAGACAAACATGACCGTCATTCACAGAGTGACAGGTGGGAGCTGCTAGCTGTCTGCTAGGTGTCACCTCAGCTGATTCAGTCTCTGACCTTTGACCTCTGGGCCGTGTTTGTGCTGTTGAATATCAGACTAATAATCGGTCTCTCTGTGAGCTTTATTGAACTAACAGACTGTCCATCAAGTCTGAGCTCCACCTTTTACAACCAGTCACATTAGAACTTTACTTTATTTACATGTTAGCAACATTAGCAGCTATCTGAGTCTGTGCTCACCCCTCCTGGTTTGTTAGCTCGTTCAGTGTTTGTCTTATAGAGTGTTTATTGTTGTCGCCTCGTCCTTTGCACGCTGCGTCATGAAAGACACTTTTCCCATCGTGGTTTTTGCCCGTGTGTCTTCTTTGAGCTCATCTTGGGTGTGTTGTTGTATATATGGATTTCTCTTTCATGTCAGGAAGTTGAGGCTGCACGGAGGGAAGCAGATTGAGGGAAGATGTGTCAACAGTTCCTGTTACACACTTCCTGCTCGGAGGAAACTCTGTGTCACAGAAAGAGTAAGTTCATCCAGAAAACGCCGACCTACTGCTGAGGGTGGAACGTCTCACGCTGCAGAGAACGGTGACTTTGATAGGTCGATGATGCTTTTATTAAGACAGTAGGAGCAGATAAAGCTGGTCAGTATGTGTCTGTTTATAAGTGAAGACGTTCAGAGATATGTCCTGCAGTTGTGCTTGTGATGGTGCTCATGTAACTGACAGCTGCGTCACTTCATGGAGGACTCATGTCAGAGTCGTTCATGCCAAGTTATTTGACTGTGTGTTGCAGAAAGAAGAGCAAACACACACACACACACACACACACACACACACGTCTGATGACTACTTGGTCTGCAGTTTCCCTTCAGCTTGTGTGTGTGTTCAGCAGATTCCACAGATTTCAGCCCTGCGTGGAGATTCTTCTGCCCTCCACTCCTCGGAGACACAAACCCTCCTCTGTTGTCCCTGCCAGAGCACATCTCTCACTCTCTCACCCTTTCTCTCTCTCTCTCTCTCTCTCACCCTCCCTCAGCATCTGCAGGGGTGCTTAAAATCAGCCAGAGCACCCGATGAGTGTCATTCAATCTGATGCCGAGCCTGCAGAGTGGCAGTGGCCCTCGGTGTTGCATCTGCTTCTGGTTTCTAGATCGCAGTATAACTGACATTGCCTTTAGTTATACTACAATTCTACAATTCACTTAGCAGACGCTTTTATCCAAAGCGACGTACATCCGAGAGTAAGTACAACACAAGCAAGAATCTAGAAAAAAGGGAACAATGTCAGTTAGAGCAAACGATCAGCTTTAAGTCCGATTGGACACACAGGTGCTGACAGGAAGTGACCAGAGGCAAAGCACAACATTGACGGCAGTTCTTGAGAGCTCTGATCAGTATAGAAATCATCTTATAAGTCGTCGTTATCAAACAAAAACCATCGTCATTACCATCATCATCATCAATAATATCCAGACCATCATCATTAAGTTAGAAGATATTCATGAAAGAGCTGGGTCTTTAGCTTTTTCTTAAAGGTACAGAGGGATTCTGCAGATCACATGGAGTTTGGAAGTTCATTCCACCACCGGGGGGCGACAGAGGAGAAGAGTCTAGTCAGAGACTTAGGACCCTGTTATGAAGGTTGGATCAGACGCCTTTCATTGGCAGAGCGTAGTGGGCGGGAGGGAGTGTAGACCTGGATGAGAGAGTTAAAGTAAGGAGGAGACATTTTTGTCGCTGTTTTGTAAGCGAGCAGCAGAGTTTTAAATTTGATGCGAGCAGTAACTGTGAGCCAGTGTAAGGAGATGAACAGTGGAGTGACGTGCTCTTTTAGGAAGGTTTAGGAAGGTGCTGCTGCATTTTGTATCATTTGCAGGGGTGTGATAGTACATGTAGGAATACTAACAACTTAAACATCAGTTATTCTAACAGAAAGAAGGAAAAGTCAGAACTTGATTGTGATTTTTACATTTCTCACAGCTTAAGAACTCGTAAAAAAAATAACAGATTCAGTTTGAAGTTTCAGTAAAACACTCGAGCAGGTAAAAGCTGTGCAATCAAAGACCATCGTTTCTGTGTAATCAGCTGCCTTTGTGATGAAAGTGTGGCAGCAGGGCTCTTAACAGGAGCACATCGTATCAGCAGGATCAGAGAGTGCGAGAACAAAGAAGACCAATCAGCATCACTGATTGTCTCATCACTACGGTCCGCTTCTTCTCTGCAAGAATTCGGACCCCCATCATGTAGAGGGCAACACGAATAAATAAACTTATGACAAACACTGAACGAGCTAACAATCCAGGTTTCGTTCTCACAGACTCAGATTAGCTGCTAATTGTTGCTAACATGTAAATAAAATAATGCTCTAATTTGACTGGTTGTAAAAAGTGGAGCTCACAGAGAGGCAGATTATTAGTCTGATATTTACAGGAACAAATCTCCAAAAGGCTCCAACAGCACAAACAAGGCCCAGAGGGTAAAGGTCAGGGACTGAATCAGCTGAGGAGACACCTAGCAGACAGCTAGCAGCTCCGACCTGTCACTCAAAGAGGCCACGCCCCCTAATTCTACATCACTTTAAACCTTAATATAATGTAAACAGGTGAGTTGTATAAACATTCAGCCCGTAGAGTTAAAGAGAGAAATGAGATCTAGAGACCCAAACTGTTTTTGTACCAGGATGTAAACATGTTTATTTTAACATGGGGCTCTATGGAGACTGACTCACTGCAGGAGACAGACTCTAGTGGACACTGGAGGAACTGCAGCTGGAAAGTTGGACATTTTAACATGGGGCTCTATGGGGTCTGACTCACTGCAGGAGACAGACTCTAGTGGACACTGGAGGAACTGCAGTTTTTGTGTTTTTGCGCTATTGGCTAGTTTAATCTTAACATTCATCCTTTCTGTTCTTCCTGGAAAGGGACCAAAGGTGTCAGAAAACCTTCAGGTGCTTTTCTTGAGTAAAAAAATAGGGTGGATGAGTGTTAGCTCAGAACAATCGTCTTACGTAATCCAGTGAAGTGACTCTGGAGAGATGTTGAGTAAGAGTCACTTAAACGTGCTCAGTTTATTTATGTCCTCTGATGTGTTTAATTTGCTTCATTCAATCACCCTCCTGCTTGTGTTTTCTCACAAAGTGACTCACTCTGATTTATTTATAGTTTGTTCATTGTCTTGTAGCGTGCGTTTTATGGCGGGCGGGGGCTCAGAGCGTCTCTGATGTCGGGGGTGGGTGTCGTGTCAGACCCGGTCACAATGACAAAGATTACCCTGACCAGCGCCTGTCTCTCCTGGATTTTCTCTGTCCTCATGTTTTAGCCTCTGTGATGACAGGGACGTTAAAGCTAAATAAAGAAAGTGCTTCATCCATACAGCGGAAGGGAGGTTCAGAGCCCGAGCTCCAGTTTTTTCCTGGATGACAATACAGCTCTAACTCTTCCTGCCATCTTAGAGCGAGCAAGAGGCGGTCAGAGGTCAACGCCCAGCTCCCATTGTCTTCCTCGAGGGGTCTGGAGCGGGCAGGGCTGCTGGCCACACCGGAACCGGTCCCTTCCTCACAGCGACAAGGCCCTGCACCTCCCTCCCTGAATTCTCCAAATAAATCCTCCCCAGCCTGCAGCGCTCCAATCAAACGCCTTGGAGAGCCCCTTCCTTCCTGGAGCTGAAAGCAGCTTCAGTTTACTCCTGATTGTTAAATAATCCCAGAACACAACACATCAGCATGCAGCAGACACCTGCATGTTCAACCTCGGCTTCATATTCATGGTTAACGACTCGCAGGAGCTCTCTGTCATCTTTGTGCCTCTCGTTCTCTCCGAACACTCGCCCATGGTGGAGGTAGATTTAAAAAGCTGTTTGTTTCTGTTTTGAGATGCATGCAACATCAGGTGTATTAACATCCTCTGTTTCCTGTCCCAGGAGGAGAGCCCCGAGCTGCGGCCTCGTCTCTGCGTGATCCAGCGGGGGTCCAACGGGTATGGCTTCAACCTGCACAGCGAGCGGGCACGGCCGGGTCAGTACATCCGAGCTGTGGATGAAGACTCTCCAGCAGAGCGGGCCGGCCTTCTGCCTGCAGACAGGATAGTTCAGGTACGGCGGTCAGTCCAAGAAAGAATAATTGTCAAAAAAAGGTTGTCAAAATGTTCTTTTTTTAAAGATAATTTTTTGGGGCTTTTTGCCTTCATTTGATAGGACGGTTGATAAAGTATAAAACTGGAGAGAGACAGATAGAGGGGAATGACATGCAGGAGGAGCCACAGGTGGGACTTGAACCCGGGCCACCTGATTGGAGGTCCATATCATCTGTATATAGGACACAACCGAACTGCTCCCCAAAAATGTAGGATAAAAAAATGATAAAATCTGTTATTTTAAAGGCTTTATATGCAATGTTTTGATCCAGCAGGTGTCGCCCTTGAGCACCAGCATGAAACCAAAACAACTCACGCTGCATTGTTGTGTTAGCATGCTAATGCTAGCGATCTTTATTGCGCTCGTATCTTCACACGGCATGTAAATTTACGTGAATGAGCGTGATCTAGAAACACAGTTAAGCAGTGAGTACAGTATGTTATTCTTCTTTTCTCTAGTCCCTCAATTACACAACAATTTGCTGCTGAAAGGTTGTCAATGTGTTTGTCCTGTTACTGCCTCTGACGCCGGCTCAGCAGTGGGTCGACTTTAGTCCCTCTATGACGTTTACATCGACGGAGGCTTAACAGAGATGTGATGGTCCCGTGTTGAACTGGCAATGTAAAGGGCGCTCTCAAAAAGGACGATTCTTTGGTGTATTATCCATCAGTGCAAACAACAGACAAGAAGTGTAACAGGGCCAGCAGCTTTAAAATGAAGATCGGCAAAAGAGAGAAACTGAGACGTCTGATGAATGTGATACCTGTGAGCGACAGGGAGAGCGCTGAGCCACGTGGATGAAAGTGAAGCATCCAATATGGCCGACATATGACAAGCAGCAGATTCAGAGCAGAGAGACCGATTAACGCTTTTGAGCAAAGTCATTTCTTTCACTCTGTCGTTCTTTGATTTGAAGTCGGAATGATTCCAGTTTCTCTAAATGTGAGCTGAGCTTCAGTAAACTTTGCACACAGAGACAAGCGGGGACATTTCAGAGCTGCAGCTGCAACACTTTCACTTCAGGACACAACGTACCGCACTACTTTTACTTTAAAGATTTATTTTTGTGCCTTTATTGTAGAGACAGGACAGTGGATAGAGTTGGGAATGACATGCAGGAAAGGAGCCACAGGCTGGATTTGAACCTGGGCCGCATGCCTCCATAAATGGGGCATGCACACTAACCACTGGTCCACCTGCGCCCCACTACTTTCTACTTTTACACACATTTCCATACTTCTTCTACATGAGATGAGAACGTGCACGCTTCTGCAACCCTCAAGGAGTGAATGTAGTCAGGCTCGTTTTGTTATTTAACACGTTCCCGTTCTGATTAGAGTACATGTATAGCACACAGAGACTTTCATCGTTAGTTATCTTCCTCACACACAACACACACACACACACACACACACACACACACACACACACACACACACACACACACACACACACACACTCTCTCTCTCTCTCTCTATCTGTCAGACCTCAGACCCGTTAAGACGCTGTGTGTGTGAGGAGGCCGATACAGTGACAGTCACACCAGAGTCCACAGAGGATTTAGGACCTCACACAGCGAGCACATTCCTCTGAACGCTCAGTTAACGTTGGGAAAAGAGAGCTGACCACGAGGGCTGGCCCTGACTTTCATACCGTCTGAGAAGTCACATAATGATTCTCCTGTGGTCGAGGAAATATTCTGATGATTTACAAACACTTCACTGAAACGAGCCCAAGCCTGAAAGTGTCCCTTACAATACACGGTTCATTCTTCAAGGCGTTCGACGACGACATGTGTACACACAAAAACTCAATTGTTGGTTATTTTTATCTTAATAAGAAATGACTGCAGGCGGTCTGGAGTGGAAACATGGCAGACAGGATGTGCTATTTTTGTGTTACTCTAATCAGTAACTTTTCCTGAAGAGGACAAAGCAGCAGTGCACACTTTTTTGACTCAGGTAGAAGGTGTAAATAAATGTTCTGTAAGGTGTTTCCTGCAGTATGAGGTCACTTCAGGTTCTGATAAGTCCTCACAGTCCTTCTGAAGGACATTTCTACCGTCTGATTTTGTGCTAAGCTAACTGAAGCTAACCTCATATATCTCTTGTCCACGCTCCAGTTTCCCTTAACGTCTGTTCATCTTCATATGTCTTTTACTCAGTTTTCTTCACGGGTGGCTGTGGCTCAGTTGGTAGAGTTGGTCGTCTCCTCTCCAGAAGGTCGGGGGTTCGATCCCCAGCGCCTGCAGCTACATATCCGATGTGTCCCTGAGCAAGACACTCAACCCCAAATTGCTCCTGCTGCTTCACCTGCAGTGTATTTATGTCTATGAATGGGATGCGTTACCTCTGATGGACAGCAGCCTCTACCATCAGTGTGTGAATGTGTAGGTGTGACCTGCAGTGTAAAAGCATTTCCAGTAGTTAGACAACTAGAAAAGTGTTACACAAGCTCAAGTTCATCTGTCCTCTGTGATATGACCTGATGGAAATACAGGGAAATTAAATTTAATATCCATCTCTGTTGAAATCAGTCCTGATGTCTGGAATGTCTGGAACATGCAATGATGCCAAATAAAAAAAAAAGTGGATAATTCCACTTAAATGTGTTGATGTAAGGAGTATAAAGTGCAGATATTTGAGGTAAAAGTTCAAAGTTGTCAAAATAAGATAAATCAAAATAAAGCACAGCTACCTAAAAACTCCACTTTAGTACGGTATCACTTTTTGTACTTTATAAGTTCCCAACTTGTTTAAATGTAAAGGAGAACTCAGAGGAGAGAGAGAGAGAGAGGGCAGGGTTTGGGTCTGGCGAGGGGTTACAGTCCCCCTGAGGCCCCCAGACAGACCCACCACCCACTAAGGAGCGGGGCTCTGTGGGGAGCGGACAGCCATTGTTACCGCTCTTACTGCCAGGCAGCTATTGTCTGGCTTCCTCTCAGGGACTGGCTAAGACCTGCAGGTCCACCCTATGACCTAAGCACACACACAGACACACACACAGACACACACACACACACACACACACACACACACACACACACACACACACACACACACACACACACACACACACACACCCTTGGAGACATTTCTCACATGCTTTCCCATGGTGATTTTCTCCCACAACACTCAGCTGGTGCTGCAGGAGCTGCCTGATGTGGAGTTTGTGAGCTGCAGAGTTCAGCTGTCACACATTAAAAAACACAACAAGAGGATAAATCTGAGGGATTAACGACCGAATACATTTAAAAAAACATCATGTTTCAGGGCCAGGAGAATGTCCAGCTGATTGTGGTGACTGCTTTGTACATAAGGGGCTGAAAGAATGTGTGTGTGTGTGTGTGTGTGTGCTTACGTGCATATTTTTGTGTGGACACTGAGGATTTCCTGCCCTACGAGCCTCGGGGCAGACTAAGTGATAATATTGAGAGAAAAGAAACCCGACAGTGATTTCACTTCTGTGGGAACAAAGACAAAAATACAATCAAGGTCTGCAGACTAAATTCATCTAGAACCTTTTAAATGATACGATTCTTAATTTTTTTAACTCACAACAGGCCGGCCATACAAAGAAAAGAGAGAATTTAAAGGTCACATATCATTCTCCTCTTCTTCAGTTTAAATAAGTCTCAGAGCTCCTCAAAACATGTGTGTGAAGTTTCATGTTCTAAATCCACTCTGATCCTGTATTTGATCATGTCTATAAACCCCTCTATTTCAGCCCTGCTCAGAACAGGCTGTTTCTGTGTCTGTACCTTTAAATATGTAAATGAGCTGTGTCTGACCACGCCCCCTCTCTGGAAGGGCTTGGGTGGCTCGGGCTTTGAAATCAACAATAACCAAAAATTCTAACATGATCTTCTCCCCTCAGGTGAACGGTGTGTCGGTGGAAGGAAAGACGCATTCAGAAGTCGTAGCGGCAATTAAAGTGGGCGGGAACGTGGTCCGTCTGCTGGTGGTGGACCCCGACACAGACGCCTTCTTCAAGAGATGCCGGGTGACCCCCGCCTCGGACCACCTGACGGGTGAGAGCGCACAGACAAGACAAATACAGGCAGAACAAGTGATTTACTTTACTGCTGCTGCTGTCAGGGAGGGGCGGAGAGAGGAGGGGCGGAGGGAGGAGGAGCGGGGAGAGAGATGAGGGGCGGTCATGAGCTCATCATGTTTGAAGGTTCATTGTCAGCAGCAGTTATAGACATGATGTCAAGAAGGCTCAGTCAAGACTCGCCTTCTTAAAGGCTTTATATGTGATTTTTTGATCCAGCAGATGTCGCCCTTGAGCTCCAGCATGAAACCAAAACAACTTGTTGTGTTAGCATGCTCATGCTAGCGATCTTTATTATGCTCGTATCTTCACACTGCATGTAAATTTACCTGAAATGAGCGTGATCTAGAAACACAGTTAAGCAGTGAGTACAGTACCCGGCGATGTAAACAAAGTGAAGATAGGACTCTGAAAACTCTGAAAACATCACAGACAGTGGGACTCGGGTGTTACACCCATTGTAGACAGTCATGACTCACAGAGTTATTTTCAGAGGATATACTTGATTTCTATTACATTTAAGTGTGAAATATAAAGCCTTTAAAGAAACTTAGATCATTTTACATTTTATCAGGTAATCTTGGCTAGTGTCCTTGTTTACGCTGTGCTGGGGGAGGGGGGGGGGGGCAGAATCTGCGTGGATGATAAAAACAGTTTTTGTGATTGGACTGTCAATAATGTTTAGCGCGTGCATGAATTAACCAGGTGGCAAATGAGTTCCCCTGCTCGTTTCATTAAACTAAGATGTGTGAATAGAGTAGAACATAAAGAAAAGAGAGAAATGAGATATAAAACATCTTTCTACCTTTCATCTCTCTGAAGAGGTCAAACAGGGTCACTTCAGTTTGAAGCTGGTACAGATTCAGTGCTTTACTCGTGAGCACTTTGACCCTGACTTAGGTCCTGGATTACCTGCCATCGCCTCTAGAGGGCGCCCTGTTACAGCGTGTCATCTTTAGGTCTCTGTGTTTGGGGCCATACCCACACAGATAACAGATCTCAGGAAAGGTGCACGGCTGTCATAAGTGAATCACGAGACCACTTCAATAAAGACGGCCTCTGTTAACTTTTATCAGACACACAGGAGGAGAGATGTATCACACGTGTTAATGTTATAATGGAGCATTATTGATTGTTAGAGACAGTATGCAGATCTTTTACTCGAGTAAAAGTCCAAATACAAAAATGTAGATCTGCACCATTACGACTCAAAGTCCCACAATAAGTTTGAAAGTTATCGTATTTGTTCTGCAGTAAAATGTCCCGTGTGACTTTGAAACTATTGTTAAGAACAGATGAATAGATGAATACTTGAGCAACAAACTTTAAAGACAGCATCTCACTGCTGGTGAAATATGATAAATGAACATTAAATAGGTAACTGAATTATCACCACAGAGCGAGAGGCAGATGTTTGATGATTTTAGACTCTTCACTGTTTAGTCCGGATTAAAAAAAACATTCAGAGGAGAGATTCCAGCGAGACGTTTCCCAGGTAACGCTTCACATGCTGCCCACTCAGAGGACACCTGCCTTCACCGACTCTTAACTTCAACACACATACACACACACACACACACACACACACACACACACACACACACACACACACACACAGCAGCTTTGTTTGGTTTCCAAGGCGCTCGGGTCCAAGTGGCCTCTCAGCTCGGAGCTGGAGCTGTATTAGGACTTGAAGAGGCTCTGCTCTTCAGAGTGAGGGACACACACACACACACACTCAGCAACCACCTGAGGAAGACTTGTGTTTCAGATTAACTCTGAAGGAGCAGCTGCTAACTCTTGTATTAATCATCGTTGGCTAAATAACTCTTTTCGGTGTGTGTGGAGGATCAGAGGATGGAAGGTAAGGTGTGTGTGTGTGTGTGTGTGTGGGTGGGTGTGGGTGTGTGTGTGTGTGTGTGTGTGTGTGTGTGTGACCTCTGGGATGATGACATGTGTGTTAAACCTAATTGCTCCAGTAAAGAGGGTCTGTGGATGTGTGTGAGGACCATGAGGAGCTCCATCACAGTGAAGATGAAGCAGGTGTGAATAATAGATAACCTGCTCATACCTGTGCTGTGTAACAGAGTACGAGTCGTGGGATGAAAGGTGATCTGAATGTTGATCCCTCCGAGTGGAGCTCTGGGCTGAACAACGCATCATGAACAGACAGAAGTCCTGACAGACGGGCACAGACTCTCAATTTGTTAGATTTAGTCAAATGTCTGATTCTTGTGTTGTTTTTCTGTCTGCAGGTCCGCTGCCTGAACCTGTCGTCAATGGAGGGATGGAGGAGAAGGTAAGAGACCGCCTTGAACCAGCTTACTTTTGACTGTCAAATATTAAAGGGTAGGCCTATTTAACTTGGTGTTATAGTGCTTTCAACACTTAAACAAAAAGTTCTCAGGGTGAGCTGCATGTGTGAATGTTTCTCCTCCAGCCTCCTCGTATTTATTCTGCAGAAAGTCAGAGTGAGCTGATGTGAGAACGCAGCAGGATATAATCAGGAGAATTCACCTGGAGCCAGTGGGAGGGGGTGGTGACCTTTATTCCTTGTGATCGCTGCACGCTTTGTGTGTTCTTCGGTTATCTGTTAGCGTCTTTCAGGAGCAGGAGAGAATGTGTGAAAATGGCTTAAGTATGGTTTCAGCCATATTTAAAAAGTAGACTGTTTTTTTTTCAGCCTGTGTGCTTGTGTTAGTGTAGAAATCAAAATCAGTTTGTTTAAAGGTCTCCTCTCGGTCTCAGAGTGGGTGGACTCTGGATTTTAAATTAAGACCGGTCAAGACCACCATGACAGACTACTTGTCCACATCATTACTGTCAATCATGTACAGATCTGAAATGAATGAAAGAGGATGCTACAGTGTTTGGGATGGAAAAGAAAGATATCGAATGTTTTTCTTGTTCTGTTCCTCCTCTGAGTGCTTTTACCTACAGTCAGATGTGTTTGATTAACTCAGAAAGTGTCTGAAAAACTTACTCAGTTTTATATTTCTGGTTATAAAGTCTCTTCTAATTCTCCTTCACGGGATTACCTTAAAAAGTCTATTTAAGAAAGCTGCAGCAGCGAGCACAGTGCGTCCCCCCGCTGAGGCCAGGAGATTAACTCAAACTAAGAAAATGGGTCACATGATCGCTCTGCTTCAAACACTGCTCCTTCAAGGACTGCTTTTTTATCAGTGATGAAACTGAAATAGGTGCAGAGCTTTGGTTACAACATGGAGATCTGATGAAGAGTAAAGCCGTGTGGAGAAGCTGTGTGACTTCTCCTCAGTGATGGAACTTCTCCTTCCCTTCAGAGAACAATGAAAACATCTAAACTCAGTGCAGACAGACAGCGCCCGCTGCAGGTCAGACCGTCTTTAAAGTGTCAGGCGGGGGGGTCTGTAACTTCAGAGAGCACAGACTCTGATGAAGTGAGTTATTAATCACAGACGTGCAGCGAGCGGATCTTCCTGTTATTGTCTGAATGTTCATTGTGTTTGAGCTGTGTGGAGAGCCGCACCCAGCCGGCACTCCATTAACTCTGCGCTATAAGAAGTCATTCAGGACGCCTCGTGTTTACAGAGAACTGAAATCAGGCTGAAGATAAAGTGAAGCAGAGTAGAAGAATGTTTAACGGGTTTATTAAAACTTCATGTTGAATGAACAAAGAAAGAAACCACTTCTTCTTCATCAAGAAGTGTTGCAGGCAAGACCACTCTAACCAAGACCAAGACCAAGACCAAGACCAAGACCAAGACCAAGACCAAGACCATAAATACTCAATCCACCCAATTTGAGACCAAGACAAGACCGAGTAAAAATGCTTACAATTGCGAGACGAGACCTTCAAAAAGTGGTGAAAAAAAGCAGCTGCTTTAGCTAGTTAGCATGATTAGCTAACTTCCTTATCTAATCGTTTAACACTATCATCTGCTAGGAACACGTTTGATACGAGCTCTAAAAATCAGTTAATCTGTTGATTTAACTTGAAATGTGTTGCTCTACTTTTATAAATCTATTGTCTCTTTGAAATGAGAGAAGCTATGCTTACAGGATATGAATCCCTTGAACAAAGCAGTTCGACTCTACGATAGCGATTGACCTGGAAGCTTTAATTTGTGCTTCATGAACGTACACAGAAGAAAAACAAACACACACACACACGGTTAATGTGTTTGTTTTTAGTGTCACAGACGCTGCTTTTAGAGAGTCGACGACAGGAGGTGAAAATTCACATCTTGAAAACTACTAATGACCGTGTTTTGAGGGATTTATGTGCCAGATTATTTTCTTGGCTCTGAGCTGTTGCCAGGCAACCAGTGGATGCCCCAAGAAGTGACTGCTTCAAGCCAAGAAGTATTTCAGCACCAACGCCCCCGTAAACTACAGCGTTTGTTTGTTTCAAACTTTATTTGAACAGATAACCAAAAAAACAGCAAAGAAAGAATTGATTAAACAATTTCCCTTCATAACGATCACAACGAAGACTTATCAGAAGTTCATCTTCTTCTCTGCAGAACACAATTTATTTATGCTTTTTGAGGGTCTCCCAGGATACCAGCATACTTCCCCATACTTTTTATGAATATTGCTAAGGAACGTATATTTTCAGATCTGCATGTGAACACAAATACAAAAATAAACTCTAGTGAACTCCTGTACCGACCGAGGCTGCCTTCCTCTCAGGCGTTCAGCCAGATATGCAAATGGAGGCCTGACCCGAGCTTCCCGTTACTCAGGGACTGTATGTGCGGCAGAGAAGTTACATGTTCCGCTTATTGTTGCATAACAGGCTGGGGGGGGGGGGTCGCATAAGTCAGGGAGAAGTCGTCTTTAAAGGGAGGGGGGCTGCAGTGAGTTAAAAATGAGTCGTTTGTATCTTTAACTGGTTCATGTTCAGTGAGCTGGAGACACTTGAACGCATCGTCCTGCAGCCCTGCAAAAACACATTTCAGTCTTTCTGAATCAAATTCTCCAGGAAGTTTTGCCCTCATCACATTTCAGTAAAATTAAAGATATTCAAACTAAGAGTTCTTCATTAATTGGTCAGACTTTGAATTTAATTGATATATTTTTATTTTCTTAAACTGACATGATAGAGAGACATTAGTTACCAAACCAAACCTGGGCCTTCTAACTTGTTCTCTATATAAAATTAATAACTTAAATCCAATGCTGACCCCTTGTGGTGAAGTCTGGTATTGTAATATAATCACAAATGGTGAACTGTGCCTCCTTTGCAGATGTTTATGAAGTCAAAATCATCTTCATGTTTTGAAGTGATGCTGATAGGTGTTTGTGTCCTCAGGTGAACGGTCGAGGGGCCAAAGAGGCGGAGAGAGACTCTAAGTTGTCCATCAGTCCGTCTCCATCCAACGCTTCGTCCAACGCCTCGTTCACGACCCCGCCCACAAACACCCCGCCGGAGGTACGTCACAGGAAATGTTCTTTCATGTCATTGCATGTCGTTGCATGAAGTTCAGCCATATTTCAGCGTGATGTGAAGAAAGTAAAAACGGCAGACTCCAAACAGACGAGAGCTGGGAGCTGCTTTTCAGGCACACAAAATATGAAATGACGGGGGGTGGTTAGTGCACACGCCCCATGTACGGCGACTATAATGCGCCAAGCGTACGGCCTGGGTTCGATTCCGTCCTGTGTTTCCTTCCTGCATGCCATTCCCCCCTCTCTCTCTCTGTCCCCACAATAAAGACACAAAAATATTAATGTATGTTAAATTCATCACATGAAGAAGTTGATGTACGTTTTGTTTGTTTCAGGGTTTGATCGCGGACGCCATCCCGGCTCTGAACCTGTCGCTGCAGCAGGTCAAAGAGCTCGCCCACCAGAAACGCTCCAACAAGAGAGCCCCGCCCATGGACTGGACCAAGAAGAACGAACTCTTCAGCAACCTATAGGACACCTCAGCTCACACATACACACACGCACACAAAAACAGAGACACACACACACACACACACACACACACACACACACACACAAAAACAAAGACACACACGCACACAAAAACAAAGACACACACACACACACACACACACACACACACACACACACACACACACACACACACACACAAAAACAGAGACACACACACACACACACACACACACACACACACACACACAAAAACAAAGACACACACGCACACAAAAACAAAGACACACACGCACGCACACACACACACGCTCATGTTTTATAGCTTACCCTCCATCAGAAAGACTTTTTTTTATAGTCGTGACACTAAAACAGCGTTTTCACTTTCGGCCGCAGAAAGAATCAAAGCCATTCTGTAAAATAAGTCTTCTTTATTTTACTCCTCATTTTATTTTTAACTCAGATATTTTACTGTTTATGTTCAATGTGCTACTAACAAGAGCGAGAGTCAGAGTCAATGACGGAGAAGTGGACCAGGTGTGTGTGTGTGTGTGTGTGTGTGTGTGTGTGTGTGTGTGTGTGTGTGTGTGTGTGTGTGTGTGTGTGTGTGTGTGTGTGTGTGGACCCTGACAGACCCTGCTGTGGAAACATGGAGGACTTTAATGAACCCTCTTCTCCCTCTCTTTATTTTAACATTTAAAACTTTATGACGTCTCTAAAACAACGAGAAGAAGAAGATAAACCAGCCTGACAATCAGCCATCGTTTAGTCTGAATGTTGTTGTTGACGTTTAAGTTATATTCACTCTAAGGTCATGTACCTCATCAACAGCAGGTTAAACAGGACTCAGTTGGAGCTTTCAATTCTTATTTTATTGTTATCTGTGATGAAGACTTCATGATCTGTCATAAACTTAATCTAAGCTTTGTTCTCCTGAGATAATGAAATAATAAACCTGTGATCTGAAGATGGAGGCAGTCAGAGGAACTGCACGCTCGGCCGTTCTCTGCACATCAAAGCTATCTCTCTTTTAAAGATTTCTTTTTTTTAGGCTTTTAATGGTTTTATTTTTCAAGACAGGATAGTGGACAGAGTCAGAAATCAGGAGGAGGGAGAGCAGGGGATGAAATGCGGGAAAGGAACCACGGGTCAGATTTGAACCTGTGCCCCCCGCTTGGAGGACCACAGCCTCCGTACATGGGGCGCGCACACTAACCACTAGGCTACCGGCGCCCCACGTCAGAGTTATTTCTGTGATATTTCAAACCGTTTCTGATCCCCAGAGCAGCGTCTTTGCTTTCCTTAACAACATGACGTCTTTGAAACATCTCTGTTGGCTTTAAACTGGAAAGAACTGTGTATAAAATGGATTCTCCTTTATTGTATATATCATATGTCATGTATATTTTTACTCTCCACTCTGTAATGAATCCCCCCCACTATTTACCTTCACCTCGTTTCAACACAAGATATCAACTCTTCTTAAATGTGAACTTCAGTCTATCAGACATAATTTATACCGTCCTCCTCGTGTTTCCACGCTCTCTGTGACGACCCTACAGAATATTTTTATTGCTCCTGTGAGATTTTTACACATTTCTATCAACGTCTTAAAAAACGTGTTAAAGATTCTTTGAGGTTATGAAACTCTGCTTCTTTAGCCTTCGTGCATTTGTCAAGGAATAGTGACTTTTTTTTTCAAGATGAATGAAGTATTTGAAATGTTTTTTTTTAGCTTGTGTAAGCAGTAAGACATTTTCTATACTGTAATAAAACCTCTCAACAATATGAACTGATGTCTTTTATTCACTTGTGTTGTGAAGAATATTTAACATATAGCGCCCCCCTGTGGCAGAATATCTCAAAGCCTTTTATCAAAGATTGCAGCAAGTGTATGAACATGAGCACCAAGGGCTGCACGGTGGTTCAGTGATTAACGCTGTCACCTCACAGTGAGGGGGTTCCTGGTTCAAATCCCCGTCTTACAGGAGCCTCTCTGTGTGGAGTTTGTTTGTTCTTCTGTCTCTATCCACATGTAAACAGAGAAGTAGCCTACATATGGATGAGAAGCATAAATATATATTGCACATGAGCTGTAGGCCTTTTGTAACACTTCTGGCCTCATTTATTTAAAGCAAATCACCCATCTTCACCCTTACAGTAATTTCCTGTCACATTTTTCAGCTCGTCCTGGTCCTGTCTCCAGACTGCGTTGATGATTTTATTTTCCTCAGGTCTCACAGAAGTGGATCATCATCATCATCAGAGAGTCTGAGCTCCTCTTCTGCCCTCCAACTTGTCACTGTGTCTCCAGCAGCTGTCTCCGTCTAATGACCCCGACCTTTCCGCTCCTTCATCTTCACAGCTCGCTGTCACACACATCAATGTGTTACCCTAACCCACCTCACAGCATCATTAACATAACTAGGCCCTGTGACGTTAACAGACATCAGGGGGAAATGAGGTCCCAGAATAGGAGGATTACAATAATACTTATTAATATTAGTTCTATAATAAATGGCTATATAAGAATCTTAATTTATCTACAGCTGGGTTATTAGAATCATTTCTTCAAAGCTGCATGTTTAAATAATAATTAAACAAATTAGATGACATAAAAGATTCTTTAATATGCACCTTTGTAATGCAAATAATTATAATTAATCTTATTATATTAAAATGTTCATATAATACCAACTCCTATAGAATGATTGCACCTAGACTACTTTCTTATAAATTATTGTTAAATAAAAGTTCCCCATTATTCTATAGATGTTCTTGAGAGGGTAAACTCAATATCACTGCATTAGCCAGTTACCTTAGCTTAGCACAGGAAGAGCGGGGAATAACTCACTTTCAAAGTAAAAGTAAAACAAACAAGCAAAAAAATAATACAAAAGTATACAAAAATAATTTATATCATATTTTTACTATAGTAAACTATATAATATATGTGAATCATTAAAAAAATCCAATAAAATAATGAAAAAAGCTAATACAAATAAATCTAAAATATGAAATAAATTGATAAATACAATTGAATAAATTCATATATCGAATAATAATTCTATAAACATATGGATATAATAAATGATAATACAAAAAAAGTAAAGTGAGTGACCGTTAACCTTGGCTGCTCGTTCTGCGATTTGATTGGTTGATTCCTCTCATTTCTCGTGACGTCATACGTCAGTCTAGAAGAACTTGTGGTCGACCTGCGTCAAGTAAGGTGTCAACCGTCACCCCAGTGTTTGAAGTAGAATAAATATTTGTGTTTAAAGTTTATGAGCTTATTAACGGCCGCTTTTCTGTTGTTGTCGCTAAATCGTTAATAAAACAGGAAGAGAGGATTACAGCGATGAGGATGCTAAATGCTAACATGGCGGTTGAGATCATGGTGCCGAACATGGAGGACAATGAAGACGATGAGGGAAGTCTGAAGGAGCTTCTTTATTCTGTAAGTCACCTACTTCACCTCAAAGTAAGGTTTATTTGCTGTGTGCTGAGGCTCGGGCCAACCAACGGGCTTGTTAGCTACATCAGCTAGCAGCTGCTAGCTAACTAGCAGAGTTGCTCAGTGCTGTTGCCATGGAAACAAGATAAATCCACTTCACCAGTGATAGCAGATATGTCTTTAGTTTTTCATTTCATATCTGATGAGTATTTTTTTACATTACATTAAATAAAACTAGACAAAGAGACATTTTAAGGACACTCTACTTTTTTTTAAACTTTATTGTAAACATTGACAATATTACGATCGTACATTCACAAACAAACATGTACGCTAGAGGTCGACAAAGAGGAAAACAAAGAAATACATAAAATAAAACATAGGAGGGTATAAATCTAATGATCAGCAGTTAATACAAATTTCAACAGACGTCAGGTTTTAGAGTGTTGAATCTGTTTTCTGTTTTGCTGCAGCAAAAGGGGTTTCCATATTTCTCTTATTCATTTAATAATTACTTTTTCAGTGTTGTACTGTTCAATCAATCTATCTATAGTTAAACAGAGTCAATTCATAACAAATGCAGGTAAATGACAATACTCGCTTTAGCCCAAAGACCCAGTGTTGATTGGTAATCCATCATGAGCACTATTAGCAACATTTAGGAAAGTTACAGTGGCAAGAAAAACTTCATTTTAAGAGGCAGACATCTTGGGCATAACCAGACTCATGATGAACATGCTGAAACTGTGCAGGGCTTGAAAAATGGGATAGGGGGAGATGGGATAAGATGAAGGATAAAGAATAGAGGGGGGGGGGGGTCAAACGATCCAGAGGAACCTATGAGACACGAAAGCTCAGGAGATCCCAGGAAAATATGATGTTCATAACTAAGATTTACAGATAGTGACTTGCAGTAATATGGTGTGAACTGTTACCCTCTTCATTTTACAACTAATATCTGCACCTTTCACTTCTTAAGTGAATGACCTTACCTTACTTACCTTCGTCAGGTCAGCTCATTGTGACATGGGGGTTTATTTTTTTTTAAGAGAGCCCTAGTCAAGTCTAGGGGCCAAGCAACACAATATTACCGGTAAATCAAGGAAATCAACACATAGACAAATGTGAACATAATTGTTGAAAATAAATTTGAGGGGTAACTATGCTTTAATTGTGATAAAAATGTATTAATTATGATCATTTAAACAGCAGGTAGAAATGTACCTCAGAGGGAAACTATTACAGTCATAATATTAGAACACTATTTTAAACTTTTACCTTTAAATAACAAGTTGAATCAGTTCTTCTATCTTCACCAGAGTACGTTTTTTCACTTGAATATCTGTATTTTTAATCAAGAAAAGATGTCCGTTTACTTTTGACATGTCTTCACTCTGACCAGACATGAGTTATAACTTTACTTCACGTGCATTAGCAGGCAGCAAGCCGTGATAAAAAGATGATGATACGAAGGATGATTGGGGATGGCGAGCGTGATAATTAGAATGATGAAGGGCAGGTGCGCTGAGCTGGACCTTCACAGCTTAGATGCAAACAAGGCTGGCTGCTTAGCAACCGTGTCTGCCAAGGGATCCTTGTAAGGCCTGGATCTGGGGTGAGACAAGGGGTCGACACAACTCTACCTTCAAATACAACCCCACACTAAAAATAGAGCAGGTGTGTGTGTGTGTGTGTGTGTGTATGTGTAAAAGACAGGAGAAAAAAAGGAGATATAGATACATGGAATAAATGACAATATGTGTACGGAGAAAGATGGAGGACAAGAAGTGTTGAAAGTGATACGAGTCATAGTGAAGGTAAAGTCTGACGCATTAAGCGAGTGGTGCGAAAAGTCTGATGTAATCCGAGCTTTTTTCTGTCTGTCTTCTCTGAGAAAGCTTCATCCCCTTCTGACTTACTTTCCTCACGCACAAACTCTCTCTCTCACACACACACACACACACACACACCCTATCTCCTTTTATAAAAATATCCAAGGACAATCCTCACTATTAATAGGAAGTGTTGTCAACTGGCTGTGGAGAAATGGGACCTCCTGTTCAGCTAACTATTTTCGCAGTCCTTTGTAGCCGTGACCCTTTACACTGTCAATTACATTCATTTTCCAGACCAATAACAACCTGTTTCCATACAGTCAGATAAATTCCTCTCTTCTCACAAATCCTTAGTTGTCAATTTCAAGATCCAACAATGTAAAACAAGTTTTCTGACTTGTCACAGCAGCCGAAGATGCATAATTTCAGCAGTTACCTATCGCCTTAAAAAGTCTGCCAAAGGACACGGGCATTGTTTGGGTTTTTTATTTCCTGCCCTGAGTGTCCATCACAGACTCCCACAGAGAATTGTTCCGGGCAGCAGTGATGGACTCAGTGTTATATTATTTACTTGGCTCCTCTTTCAGCACCACGCTCTTTTGGTTCCAGCTCTTGAGCGGTAATCAAGCTCCATGCATACTGCAAGTGATTTATAAGCCCCGAGTCGCCATGCAGTACCCCTGCCCTCAGCTATTCCCCAGGTTGCTTCATCCTGACTGCATGTACGCACACTGTGACACAAGAGGGATACAAGCTCTGGTGGTTGTTAACTACTTTGGTGTACGCCTTGAGACATTTGTCATTTGTTTATGAGCTCTTTTGAAACTCTATCAGAGGTAGCTAACCTTCCTCCTGTATTAGAAGTATGGATACTGGTGAAAAAAATGACTAACAGGAAGAAGTCATAGTACTAATACAAGGTTCAGGCTGGATGCTCACTACCACTTTTTACCTAATAGACTTGGACCTGTTGCAGGTCTCCTGAGGTGGCAGGGCATTTAGGAAACCCCTCCTCACACAGATACAGGAAATAACTGAGTGCCTCTTCTAAATGTCTGAGTCTTCTCTGTAACGACTCTCTGACAATGTGGTTTCACCTGTGTGTGTGTGTGTGTGTGTGTGTGTGTGTGTGTGTATTGGATTGATTTGAATTTGTATTTAAAAGTTATAAATTGATTACTTAATATGTCTATGGGGACAATTCATGTTTCCACTTATTAATGTTTAATTTAATAGTGTTTGTGTTCCACAACCGTGTGTGTGTGTGTGTGTGTGTGTGTGTGTGTGTGTGTGTGTGTGTGTGTGTGTGTGTGTGTGTGTGTGTGTGTGTGTGTGTGTGTGTGTTTGAACCCCAGGAATAGGGCTTGGGTTTGGACAGCACTTAAAGCTTAGCACCATTCCAGCTAAACACCTGTCACAAACACACACACATACAAAAAACTCTCACGCTGGATGCCCACACAGACACACACCTGCCTGGTGCATACCAAACACTGTCTGTCTGACTGTCTGTCTGTCTCAAACTCACACTTGAACACACTGTGACATACTCAGAAATGTTGACACTTGTGTCTGCAAGGTCACATTTCTATATCTCTCACATGGCTATGGCTGCACTTGTTTATCTGATTAGGGCTCACATCCATGTTGACCTGCCTCAAACACCCATCTATGCTGTGTGGGGGTTGTATGATCCATTTAAAGTCTTGTTGACAAATGTTGCTGATAAGTACTTGTAAATTGAGCCTGAAGCCTGAGCATCTGTCTGTGTTTCTAGGTAGACTCTTAGATACAGGTTTCAGAAATGGCTCCACCGCTAACACTTGGGATCAGTTATCAGCAAGTACGCCAGTCTAACAACTAACAGGTACTTAAGTAGCCATGAACACTTAATAATATAATGATTGTATAAAATTTGTGACGGAATGTCAGCGCACACTGTGCGACTCGACGACCTGAGAGCTCACACTGTACGAGGTAAATCAGGACAGAGCATTCACAATTGTCAATAGAAATATGTGTATTTCATTTGTCTCACTTGCACGGCTGAAATACACACACCAGCAAAAATGCTCTCACTTTCTCTCTCTCTCTCTCTCTCACACACACACACACACACACACACACACACACACACACACACACACACACACACACACACACACACACACACACACACACACACACACACACACACACACAGCGTCCCCGTTTAACACAAATGCACTAGCAGCTAAGTCATAATAAATAATCCCTGTCAGTTGGAGGTCTGTAGATATTTCCTGCCAATGTTTGTTTCTTGATAGGAGGGGGAAGACAGATTAAACAGGCATGTCTTCTGTTGTCTTGGTGATTTCAGACAATGTCTGTCAGTTATTGGCACAATCAGGAAATAAAATCCATGAGTCAGGGAATCAGCGCTTAACTCTACTCTCACTGTAAGAGTGTGCAGTTGTACAACCAATATTTTAAATGTGACAGAAAATCATGCGACTGGTCAGGGGCAGCTGATCGGGCCGTGATTGTCTCTCGTGCCGTGATTGTCTCTCGTGCCACAGTGTACACTGCACGACAGACACAATTAGGCTGAAATTCATCCCAACTTCAAAACCACTCAAGCTACTGTAGCCAATGATAGCTTACCTTGTTTGTAGGCCCTTAGCTTGTTTTTACTTTAGTAGTTGTCTTAGTCTCAGAATCAGTATTTAACAGGGAAAACGTATTGTTCAGAGATAATACCAGAGAGAGGGAGAGAAAGACTTGTTAACACTGTGTTGTTTCGTCCCCCACAACCTCCAGCCCTCACTCCACTCCTTCACAGTGGACTCCCAACATCTTGCTCTACACTCATCCATCATCCTGTCATTGCTGCTGTTTCTCCTGCCCTGTGCTCCCGGTCATCCCTGGCTTGCCCGCGCTCCGGCCCTTACATGGCAGGGCCATCCGGCAGGGGAGCCACAGGGTTAAATATACACCGACGCTCCAAGAATGACAAACTCCTGCAGCCAACCTGCCAGAGAGAGATGCACCGTCCAACACACACACACAATGGGCACATATGCTCATTGTCTCATTAGCATAAGTATTTTCTTTAACAGTTCTTATACATTAGAGTTCTCTCTATGGGCTTTATTCAGAAACTGCTCTTCAATTACTTTGGTAGGAAGACATTTAGAGATGTTAACACATACCATGAAATGATAGAAATGCGTTAAACCAAAACCAAAAACAAATACAGTAAAAGTCAAACTAAAAAAGAATATGCAGATTACACACTTTGTCTACAGAAGATGCTACAGATAAGAAAGAATAAGAAACTTCAAAGACGAATGAAGATCTTCTTTAAGGAATAGTTCAAAACATAGTTCTACATTTACTTAAATATTCCAAAGAGTTGTCTTTCTTGCAATCATTTAAATGAACTGACAACTATCTGCAAGATTCCCATTGATTGCACGACTTGCAAACGTTTAACTCAGCAGATTCACATTAAAACAACATTTAGGTTTCCAACCCTGAAGCATGAAATCAAAGAAAAATCTCCGCCATGGGAATAATGTGGATGCTCAATCTAATGGTTGATAAACATCCTCTAGAAAAAATGAAAAAAAGCCTGAGCCGATCTACTGAGCAGGAAGTGGCTCTTAATCAGTTTCTTGTTTCTCCTTGGACCAGCGAGAAAGGAAAGGGAGGGGTTAGTCTCAGTCTGAAAGTGACATAACAGAGCAACACGAGAGCCTGGAGTGTGTCCTCACTGCATGTTCTCAGGGACGCACTCACTTAAGAGAGTGGCCCGCCTTGGTTAACTTCCAGAGACGGTTTCTAGGCACGTGGCAGCAAAGTGATGAAGAGAGAGCAGCAGAGGACATGAATCCTAAGCCGCTGGCGCTGAGGAGAGCCGGAGATGTCAGGAAGGAGATGGTTAGGATGGATGGAGAAACAAACGTTAATTTACACCTGTGACCTGAGAACAGTTCACTGTTATAAAAAACAACAGAACTCAGGTTCACATTTTCAATGACAAAATGAGTGAGGGATATGAGCTCATTTATCTTGCACAGCTCATTTTGATTAGTAATCAGAGTTCTTAACTGTCCACACCTTATTAATCACTTATGAAATCCATCTGTTTTCAACATGCTGTTAATCCTGCTCTCCATGCACCAATTTGAAATCTCTAAGGAACCTTGTTAGTTACTTTGCTAAGCTCAGTGAGTTTTAGCTGAATTTGCATTGTTTATGAAATTGAAGAACTTCTGAGCCCTTGCAGCACAATCGCCTTTGTTAGCAACAGTTAGCAAACTGTAGCAGACTAGTAAAGCTGAAAGGGTTGCTATCAATCAATCATTTTTTTATTTGTATAGTGCCAATTCATAACAAATGTTATCTCCAGACTCTTGTCTAGACCGAAGTAGTGACATGAATCCGCCATGAGCCCAGCACTAAGCAACGTTTAGCAAAGTTACAGTGGCAAGGAAAATCTTTTCTCACAGTATTAAATGATTCCATTGTCATTTAGAAACATATTTTAACATGTTGAAACAGGAGAATCATCTTGTTGCTGCAGAGCATTTAAACTCTGCACACTCATCTGCACCTTCATGTAACCTTCAAGCCTCAGTGTAGCATCTGGGGGCTCCTCGCCTGCAGGGTGTCACATTCTCAAACCTCCCTGAAAGAACACCGAAAATTCTGCCATTGTGTCATGACTGCCTGCCCACATGCCCACTGCTCTATTTATACCAGAGGAGCACAACTGCTGCTATAGGTACAGTTACAGTGAGGCACTTCAAACCCCAGCTGCCCGGCCTCAGCTAATAATACAAAGCAGTATATATACATACACACACACACATGCACTAACAGACCCACCGCAGCTTTCCCTGCTGCTGCTCTTGGCCCTCAGCGTCCTTCCTCAAAGCACTTCCTGTATCAATCACAGTGATGAGCAGCCACAGACAGTCATGATGAGCCCACCTCCCACACTGAGCTGCCTGCCAACGAGCCCTCACACACACTCTCTGACAGAAACACACACACACACACACACACACACACACACACACACACACACACACACAGTCATTACATCACAGCCGAATCTGTCCCCGTCCCCGCTCCAAATCGTTAAACACAAAATCATTTGAGGGGGCCAGAGTCTGTGGTATAAAACTGCAGGACGTCTGCTGTCGAAAGGCCACAACAGGTTGCCCATTTTTTCAGCCTTGAAGCAGCTATACACAATGTGTGTGTTCAAGTGTTTAGCTTTCACTGTTTGTACACACAAAAGGTGTTGATTTCATGAGGCTTCATTTGACTAATTATTATTTCTAAAAACAACAAGCTGCTCGAGTGTTGATTAACACATATTCTATTAGGTATGTGTCTGCTCCGCTGATTCATTGATCGAAAGCTGCAACAATGGATCAGTTCTATGACAAAATAATGATTTCTAGTACTTTGTTCTTTGGATAATGGAGAAATATATGCAAAATGTGACAAAAAGTTCTCCAAATTATGCAAATACTGAACATTCAAAGACATCAACTTTAACTTAGAGAATGGTGTCAAATGACCGTCCCAGTTTCTCAGACATTTTTCTAGACAAAATGTTTCCTTAAATAATCTGTAGATGAATTCCATATTATGTTTTCCCCGATAGTGCACACTTACAGAGGGTGGCTGGATTTTGATTGTATTAGTAGTATAACAACAGTGATAAGTAGAGCCTGACAGATTAAACCACCAGCTGATATCGATAGACATTAGCCAATTCAGTGACTATCGGTATCGTCTAATTTGATCGCAGATTTGTGCAGATATCATTAGATTTAATCACCAAGCAGACAGCTTTTCTTTTGAGCATCACAGTTTTAAAGTAGAACTAACTTTTTATTAGTTCTATAAGGGCAGTGAAGGGTCGACAGCAGAGGACGTCCTGTTTCAGGATTACTGTGTCCTTTCCCTCTCGTGTGTGTGATATATCCCCGGACTTAAATATCCTTAAGTCAACAATCACAACAGGAAACATGACATGACAACCCTCCGTCAGGGAGAGCACCTTGAAAACGTTCAGGTTGGATAAGGTTAACCAAGATAAACGTATTATCCTAATAATCAGGAAGAATGCCAGCAGCATGAGTACATTTATTTTGTGGTTGAGGGAGGAAGAAGAATTGGTATATATAGTTTATTTAATGCAGAAATTAGTAAATTGTCATTGGACTGTTTAGGTGACACATTCCTTGAATTAAATATATTATTGTTATTTCAAAACTAGTGAATTGTGCAAGATGAATAGTTTTGCGAGAGTGTTTGTGTGTGAGTGTCTGTGCGTGTGTGTATGTGTGTATGTGTGTATTTAAGTGTGTGTATGTGTGTGTGTGTGTGTGTGTGTGTGTGTGTGTGTGTGGTGCAGCATTATCACTGCTGTGTTTTATTAGCAATAGAGCACAGTGCTTAGGATGATCCTCTGTAACCTGATTCCAAAGAGATTGAGCTAAATGTCAGTGAGCCACCTTGAGCTTTTCACTGCTGCAGCCACAGGCTGCTCGGGAAGCTGAGCTGCACAGGGCAGGAAGACACGAGCAAGAGGCAAATGTTGGGGCAGATAGAGAAGAAAGAGGATGATGCTGTAAAGACTATAACTGATCTCCCTCCAGATGTATATCTGCTTATCAGGGCTGAGTCAGACTCACTAATCATATTACTCTGAGTGAAGTTTGTCTCCAAGGTGGCGCCGGTAGCGTTGTTAGTGCGTGCAACCACGAAGCAGACAGCAAAGATTCGATCCATCCTGTGTCTCCTTTCCTGCATGTCATTTCCCTCTCTCTCTCTCTCTCTCTCTCTCTCTCTCTCTTTCTCTCTCCCCGATTTGTGACTCTATCCACTGTACTGTCTCTAAATCAAGAAATACCCCAAAATAAACCTTAAAAAACAAAAATCTTTTTTATACCCAGGTTATTCCATCCACTGCAGTGTAATCTTTACAAACACATAGGCCAGTGAAAAGATTTTGTGTGTAAGAAGCCTTCACTTTTCTCGTTGTACTCCTGATAGTATCAGTAACTACTAGTGTGCTGTGGTCATACTTGGGAAATGGTCTGTGTGGAGAGCAAAATGCCTGCATTTAACCCTTCTCGTTGAAAATCTGTCAACTATTCAGAAGGAGTGCTCTTTTCATAATGTATGATATTCCCCATATTTTTGTCTCCTACAGATCGTGTCATCCTCATCCCCTCTGTGTCTGATCGGAGCCGTGATAGTGAACCGTCTTTATAATTAAGCTCATCATCCAGACAAAGTAGGAGAGCAAGCGTCCTCCGTTTGATGATCATAGTAAAGGAAAAAAACAATGTCAAACATAAAACATATAGTAAACGCTACGGAGCAGTATTTGTCATACAGAGGCTGTTGTCATGAGACTGTTGTCATGGAGACGGTCATCTGCAGCGCTTTTATTCTCAGCACACACTTTATTAAAGTGTGCACATTCAGTGCTTTTCTGCCTGAAATAAATGGCAGGTGGACACAGGCCATAAAGTCGGTGGTCACACTGAAACACAAAAGAGGGAGTCTTGGCCATGATATCCTCGATCACAAAATAACTGCTAGCTACACTTAAAGCTTTATAAAATATTCTGTAACTGTCAACTAAATCCTCATCAGGTGTTAGCTGATGCGGTCAGACATTTTAAGCAATAGAATCTAAAAAGTCTATACTTGTATACAACTTCACAGACCGTTGTGTGGCCTTGAAAAAAGATGTGTTCAGACCAAAACGATAATCATGCCATTTCCAAAAGTATGATTTAACAAAGCACATACTTCAATAAAATCTCTGCAGACCAACACAGCCTCTAACATCACACTATGATTGAGACATGTCCCTGGATAAGGCGGGAAAGTTCATCCAGCTTTGTTGGCATAAATAGTATATTCATGTAAAAATAAAAATATTTATTGAACTAACTTCATTTGTCTTTGACACCCTGGAGACATTGAGAGCCTCCCAGTTTTCACTTGTTGAGTGAATGAGTGTCATTCATTCAGAGTATTTCTCTGTCATGCACTCATCACTGTCCCCCCCATTGTCCTGACCATGCATTCTCTCTTTTGCACATCTTATTTCCAGCTTGCCAGGCAGCAATCCCCTCTGCAGTTGTTGCCCTCTCCCCCTTCAGCCCCCCCCCCCCCCTTCCTCATATCCTATTCTTTACCAAAGGGCCACCCCTGCCCACCTATTTGTGTCGACCTCAGCCAATGAGAGGTGAGTGCACGGTGGGCAAGCACCAATGAGGCCACTTTTTCATGTGTATAAAACTTTTCAGGACAGTTTGCCGGGTTGCACTTTCTGTCAGTCCAGGGCTCCGAGAGGAGAGCACCAGCCCAGAGAGAGAGAGAGAGAGAGAGAGAGAGGGGGTCGAGTGAGAGCAAGTGTGAACGCAGGGGGGTTGCCAGTTTTTAATCCCGATCCCACACTTAAAGAAAGTGGTGGGTGCACACAGATACATTATTATTTTTTATTTTTTTTACAAGTTTCAGTGTGAGGTGGCTCAGACTTATGTGAATGTTTGTGTTTCTGTTCTGAAGCCTCTCCGTTTCAGCCAAGATGGAGAACGCACACACCAAAGAGTCGGACGATGTCCTGTCCTACTTTGGCGTCACTGAAGAAATCGGCCTCTCACCTGAGCAGGTCAAGAAAAACCTGGACAAGTACGGCTTCAACGGTGAGGGAGAGAAAGATGGGTGGATTGAGTGATTAGTGTGCTTATCGGTGTGGCACTGGCTTCTCAGCTGGTTAAAAGTTGAAGTTAAAAAATGTCTTGAAAAGACAAATAACCTGCTATTGTTTTCAGGGAAAAGGTGTCAAAAGAGCAACAGAAACCCAAAACACCTTCGTTAATGTGCCAAAAAGTCAACTTGAGGATAAATTTGCGTGTAGCATGTTAAAAATACTTAACTTTTAGATGGTTCTGACCCTGAAATCACATCACAAGAAGTTGATCAGAGCTGCAGTTTTAAAAAAGCTTTAAAATTGGTGTACTGGTTGCAAAGAATGTATTTTTTGCTTCATACTATTCTGCATTGTCTGCTTTGGCTGGATGGATAGATGGTTTCTAAGTAGTTGAGAATCACAGAACGGGAAGGTAGCATCCTCACTGCTGGCCTCAGCAGCATGTGTTTGGTGCCCCAACATCACCCACTCTCCCTCAGTACTAGAGATGAGGATGACAAATTGAAGTGGCATAAACAGCTAAAGCGATTTATTTTACTTTTATGCACAAACTTCACTGAACTGACAACGTTTAACTGTTTGACGATTAACTATAAAAATCAATCGAACAGGAAGCACAGAGGCTCCGCTGTCATCATCACACTTATCTTTACATTTTTTCTATAAAGGTGTAAAAGTATTCCACTAAGCTCAGCTGTTTTCAGGGAAGCTGAAGACGCTGCTAGCCCAAGGACAGACATGCATAATTAATGTATTTTCACATATTTAAATATTGATTGTTAAAAGGGTTTATAACAAATAGCTGTCGAATTAGAGCATCTAATACCCAGTCAAGTGAGAAGTACACTGCATCTTTGTGAGCATGTTAATAGGGTCACTTTTTCTTGCTTATCGTGCTATTAAAAAGGCTGAACAGGTTGCAGCGAGTGTATTTGGTGTCGAGTATCTCAGCTGGTAAATGGATGTTGACAGTGTAACAGTTTACTAGAATAACAGGGTAATTAGGGTCACTGTGAAGGTCAGACACAATATTTAGCTCGTAAACTTTGGGATGAGTAGTTTCTGTTCTGTGATGTTTGCTTTGTTGTGGTTTGATTCATACTAAGTTTCTCTCTCTCTCTCTCTCTCTCTCCCACAGAGCTGCCGGCAGAGGAGGGTGAGTCCACTTTAAACACTTAATTCTTTAATTATTCATGTTTATATCTCACAGTTAATCTCTTAACTCACAGCTGTTGCCTTCACTTCCTGTGATGCCACGCCATTCATTCAACACCTGTCATTAGCTCCTTCCTCTGTTCCCACCCGAGTGCCCGGGACGACCCAAACTGATAACAATCACATGTTTACCCAACATGCATGTTGGGAAATCTGTAGATCCAAGGTCAATCAGTGACTGGTGTTTGATTGGCGTTTGTTTGGCTTTGAAACAGAAACTATAATTTCATTGAGCATTTAGATGTGACAGAGAGAAGTAAACAAACCCTTGTTGGCTCATTAATCCCGCATGTCAAATTAAGATTGTAAAGACATTTTCCAACAAACAGGTCATCATATTAAAAGTATATGAATTGACAAAGGGGCTTCACGGTGGTTCTGAGTGATCAGCGCTGTCGCCTCACAGCGAGGAGGTTCCTGGTTTGAATCCCCGTCTGACAGGAGTCTCTCTGTGAGGAGTTTGCATGTTCTCCCCGTGCATGTGTGGGTTCTCTCCGGCTACTCCGGCGTCCTCCCACAGTCTAAAGACATGCTCGTTAGGTTACCTGCTGACTCTAAATTGTCCGTAGGTGTGAATGTGTGCGCTGGCGAAAAGTCCAGGGTGTAACCCCGCCTCTTTTTGCTGCAGCCCCTCAGGACGAGAAAAGTGGCATTACATGATTGTGTACACATGCTTACTGTAGATATTTGTACTTTTAGTGATGTGACGTATCCTCTCAACAGGAAAGACCATCTGGGAGTTGGTGGCTGAACAGTTTGAGGACCTGTTGGTCAGAATCTTACTGCTGGCTGCCTGCATCTCTTTTGTGAGTTTGTTCAGTTTTTCTATTATAACCAAAGAAAGGTTTCAGAAAAGGCTCATCATGTGCTTAACAATCATATGTTGAAAACAAAAAATGATTTGTCCAGATTTCTTATTTACACTTAACTTAACTAATCAATAGAATGAAACTTTCAACAGTTCAGAGCTGTTGCAGTTTTTTTTTTTTTTTATTGAGCTCAAAAAGTAATCAAGGAGATAATGTCATACAATTATTATGATTGATTGAAGACTCAGATCACACTGGAAATGTGTTTTCTTTTTGACAAGATTACATTTCGGACATTTCAGCCCTATCAGCATATTGCAGCTGACCAATGAGAAGGTCCATAACCATCAGCCATAAATAGCTCCACCAATCGTACCACTTTACGTACGTTATGTTAATGTAAGGTCGGTATCTTAGTCTGAACGCCTTAAAGAGACGCTTGAGATGCTACAGAGTCCTTTATAATCTCCTCAAAGTCAAAGTTAAGGAGGTCATATCTTGTTTCTGCATCTAAATGAGGATTGGATGGAATAAAAGATTAAAAGAAGAATGAAGTTCATGAAAAGCAAACGTGCAGAATAATAATAAATCATAAAGAAGCCGACAGAACTCTGAGCTGCATCTGTCCCGACTCCTCACCTCTTTGTCTTTGTGATTACACTCACACACACACAGTTATTGAATTACATGTGGACCTGTGTCCTCACTCATTTACACGAGGAATCCCCCCCCCCCATACTCACACACACACACACACACACACACACACACACACACACACACACACACACACACACACTGTTGCTCTCTCCACAACAGTTTTGTGGAGGAGAGTCGTGCTGCACACGCTGTCTTAATCCTCCATTTCTGCCCTCTGGCCTCCCTGCTCAGCTGTCAGGATGGCCTTAGAAGGCCTGATGCCTGCGTGTGTGTGTGTGTGTGTGTGAGTTTGTGTGTAAAATGGAGGGAACAAGATAAAGAGAAAGACTAAAAGACTGAGAGAGATGGACTGTGTGTGTGTGTGTGCATATATGCATGGCAGGAGCTTTATTTTAAGAAAGTCTCGGGCCAGGATGAGAAACTGTATCCTTGGACAAAGGTCAGTGATGGAAGGAACGAGCAGCGGCTCGCAGTATCAGCGGGAGAGAGTGAGAGGTGGAGAGGAGGGTGGAGGTGGTGACGGGGAGTCGGGGATAGAGTTGCACAATGGCATTGTTTGTTACGATGACAAACGAGAGCAATAGATTCAGAGTCGTATACAGTTTCTAAAAGAGAGAACAGTAAATACTGCAGATACTCGCTCGTCCTATTCATACACACAGGAATGTCGTACCGCTGCCGCGTGCTGACAGCCTCTGACTCTCATTCTGGAGATCGATTGTGTCTTTGAAGAGAAGCAGGGTGAAGACAGACCAGAGAGAAGGAGTGAGCAGAGAGACTATTTTTGGGAAAGGGGTTAGAAAAGACGTGAGATGAAAAGCAGGTGAATGGAAAACACGGTGATGATGAGAGAGAAGCTTCAGAGCTGCAGGAGGAGGGAAGAGGCTCCCTCTCTCTCCGTGCTCCGCTGGCCTGCAGCTAATCTGTGTCAATGTCAACATGGAGCCTTTCCGAAACAGACCTGCGTTAGCAACCAGGGACCCCCGCCTCGCTCACAGGCCCGCACACGTGTTAGACTATAGGTTTAAAAGGACTCACATGGAGGGGGAAAGACTTCTCCCATACAATGACATAAGCGGCAACAAAGTGAAATGTCATTTGATCCACTAACGGTCGTCGTAAATAGCTCCTCGTCGTGACTATTTTATGTTTGTGTTTAAAGCTGGACAATAAAAGATAAGACTCTTGCCCAGAGCAGCAGGTGCACAGCAGACTTAAAGACCTGCTGTTCCAAGAAGCGTATCCCAGGCTTACACACAGCGAGGATCACAGAGTACAGAATATATACATATATATATGTACATGCTTAAGTCAAATACATGTACAGATACGAGTGTAAAAAGAACATTTTGTTAAAACCAGAGTTACTGAAGCCGCTTGTCAGCAGCGAGCGAGTTCAGGCGCTGACATGTTCTCGTCTTTTCTTTGTGTTATTGTCTCGTTCAGCCGGGATGGAATCAGTTTTGATGGCTTGAAATGGTGTAAATTAATAAAGCTGAATCAGTTGACATGCAATCCACGGAAAATTAACACACACACATTTGATAAATGATTCATGTTAGAGATATTTAAAGTAAAAACTGCTCAGATATGTTCCTTTTTCAATGTGAGGATGAGAATTGATCTCTCGCCATATCTTGACACACTGGAGTACTTTAAACTCATCATCTTTCTTGATCTTGGGGTGGAATTTAAAAGTCTTATGTATTTACACTAGACTTTTGTACTAACTGATTATTACTGTCTTTTTCTTCATCAAAGTCGTCCGTCTAAACAATCAACATGAAGTATCAGGTGTTTTTATTAAAGTCTGCTTTTCTGCTTTTCTCCCTTCAGGTGCTGGCCTGGTTCGAGGAAGGTGAGGAAACAGTCACTGCCTTTGTTGAGCCCTTCGTCATCCTCCTCATCCTCATTGCAAATGCTGTCGTTGGAGTGTGGCAGGTCAGTGAGTGAGCGCACGCACACGCACACACACACACACACACACACACTAGGAACAATGCAATCACAAGGACACATACCTGGCTCTGAAGGCAGTCTTTTACACACACCTAAATAGCCTCATATACTTAGAAACAGTCACACACTATAAATCACACACAGCCTGTGTCCTTTACGCTGAGCACACACACACTCCACCCAAGTTCGCCACCCGAGTTCAAGAGAATCCAAAACAAGAGGCCTGACGTCAGCAGAAGGTGAAAAGGTGGAAGGTTAAGCTAATGGGGGAAGAGTTGAGGGGACAGGGGAGTGTAGAGGAGAGGAGGGGTGAGGGACTCTCTCCCATCCTTCCTTGAAGGCTCAAACTGCTGCTCTGCTTTGTTACAATCCACAGTAAAAATACAGAGGCCGATCAGGTTACCACAGGCCGGGGGTATGTGCGTATCTGTGTTTTGTGTGTGTGTGTGTGGGGGGGGGTTCATATCGTCTCTGCAGCAGTCATTTGGAAACTATGCACAAGGATTCACACATGGGGAGTGAGGGGTAGAGAGAGGAGAGGGAGGGCTGCTGGCATAAGTCAGGCTTTACACTTTGAGGCGGTCGAGTGCAGCCTTGGAAGGAACCAGTGACTGAACATCAGGCCGTGTGACTCCTGTCATCAACCTGTTGTTCAGCAGTCCTCTGCTTTGTCCACTGCCCTCTGGAAACCTTGAGCTCACTTTTTTTTTTGCTGCTGCCATCTTTGTTTTCCAGAGACAGTATTGACCATATTAGGAAAAGAGGGTGGAGCTTGAGTGGGTGTTGGCAAACATTAAGTTATGTTATGTTGCAGAATCAGCTGGTTAAACAGAAAAAGTGTTATATCTCATTTTGCAGTGGTAACTGACTGCAGCGGTTTATTTATCAGATCTGGACAATTACAACCAACATACCTGCTAATGAGTGCTCATTAGAGCATAAAATAATGCTCTAATGTGACTGGTTGTAAAAAGTGGAGCTCACAGAGAGACAGATTATTAGTCTGATATTTACATGAACAGATCTCCAAAAGGCTCCAACAGCACAAACACTGCCCAGAGGTTAAAGGTCAGGGACTGAATTAGCTGAGGGGACAACTAGCAGACAGGTAGCATCTCCCACCTGTCCCTCAAAGAGGCCACGCCCCCTAATTCTACATCACATTAAACCTTAATATAATGTAAACAGGTGAGTTGTATAAACATTCAGCCCGTACAGTTAAAGAGAGAAATGAGATCTAGAGACCCAAACTGTTTTTGTACCAGGATGTAAACATGTTTATTTTAACATGGAGCTCTATGGAGACTGACTCACTGCAGGAGACAGACTCTAGTGGACACTGGAGGAACTGCAGCTGTAAAGTTGTACATTTTAACATGGGGCTCTATGGGGACTTACTCACTGCAGGAGACAGACTCTAGTGGATGCTGGAGGAACTGCAGCTGTAAAGTTGGACATTTTAACATAGAGCTCTATGGAGACTGACTCACTGCAGGAGACAGACTCTAGTGGACACTGGAGGAACTGCAGTTGTAAAGTTGTACATTTTAACATGGGGCTCTATGGGGACTGACTCACTGCAGGAGACAGACTCTAGTGGACACTGCAAGTCTTGGAAGGTTGTTGCTTGATCTGCTCTTCACTCAGACAGACAGTCACCTCACCTTTTATGTGATTATTTTTGCAACAGGAGCGTAACGCAGAGAGTGCCATTGAGGCTCTGAAGGAGTACGAGCCTGAGATGGGGAAAGTTTACCGGTCGGACAGGAAGAGTGTGCAGAGGATCAAGGCCAGGGAGATTTGTCCCGGTGATGTGGTTGAGGTTTCCGGTAAGATTTCTTAAACTTAAAGAGTTTTTTTTGTCACTGTTACATTTTCTCAACGTCCATTCATTCACTAAAAACATGTGAGGAGTGAGAAGTGCTGGAATCTGGATGCAGCAGTGATAAGCATCAAAACTTGTTAGATTACTGACAGTCCACAGAAACTCCTTCAAATGTTATCTTTAAATTGATGTATAATTCAAAGCAAGAACATGTCGGCTAACTTTAGCCATGCAGGGTTAAAGGTCAGCGTGTGGAAACTCACAACAGCTCTGCATGTTCACATAAGCTCTTTGTGTCCCCTTGAGAATGTATCCCCTTCATCTTTTCATACTTTACAAACTTTAAAAATTGAACATGAACGTTTTAATGCAAAATGCAAAGCACACCACAAAAATTAAATTAGAGCTTTGCTGCTTTTCCAAGACGTCTCAGTCTTCGATCTACAGACTCACTAACAGTTCAGACTACAGGTATGTCCTCCCTTACAAACAGAAGACTTGCACGAGAAAGCAGGACCGTGTCTGCAGTCAGCCTGCTCGGCCTGATCTCAGTGAGAGTCTCTGAGCTCCTAAATATCCTTAAGCTTCTCTGCACGTGCACACGGCTCCTGTTGTCCTTGAGAACGAACACAGGCCCTTTTAAGGCAGCAACCGAAACAAGGGGTGGAGGGGAACTGAAGGAACTCTGCTGCTGGAAGAAAAAAAAAACAAGCTTGAGTATAAATAAACTTAATATCGCCTCGCTCCTCTGTCTGCTCTACACCTGTTCTCTTCGCTTCATGATCTCCCCAAGGTCTCCCTCTCCCTCTGTCTCTGACTGTGGTTTCAGTTTTCAACAACAACACTATCCATGCAGGGTGCTAAAACCAGTCAATCAACCCTGCACCACCACCCCCCCAGTCCATCCATCCATCCATCCATCCATCCATGCTGCTGTAATGATGCAGTCAGACAGATATGAAGCTGCTTTTAGGCGACTGTAATCCTGCACAGAGAGGCAAAAGCAGATCAATTCATTACATATATTTACTCTATCAGGCTTACAATCAAGACACTAAGAGCTTTCACTGTTCTGTATCAACAAAGAAGGAAACCATGAGTAGGTGTGCCGCGGTATCGAGGTTTCTGTCAGAGTGTCGGTCTAGGACTGAAAAAGACAAATGATGACTTCCTGCACAACAAATAGTCAGAATACTTCAAAAACTCAAATTCTAGCACGTTGAATCATCGCTGTGGGAATAGATAAATAGATTGAAACGACTCCTAAAAGGGTGTAAAGAAGCTGACAGGTAAAATGAGTACTAAGTAATCTAAGTTTCTGTGTTTCTGTTTGTGTGGACATCAGTTGGTGACAAAGTGCCAGCTGACATCAGGCTCATCTCCATCAAATCTACAACCCTGCGTGTGGACCAGTCCATTCTCACTGGTAGGTGTGACAGAGAAGTGAACACCTTTTCATTGCCTGCTTCTTAACCTGACCCCCCCCTCCCCAACAATAACTTGTGTCTCCCCCTACAGGTGAGTCTGTCAGTGTGATCAAACACACCGACGCCGTCCCCGACCTCCGAGCCGTCAACCAGGACAAGAAGAACATGCTGTTCTCTGTAAGTCTTTTTCCTGCATCACTTTGTTTGTGCCATTGCACCAACTTTTCTTTGTCAGGTGTCCAATAGAAACTTTGCCTCAACATAACTTTGTAAAAGAGGTTTAATTTATCAAAGCAGGAAAAACAAACACATGGATAATGGACTTGAGCTTGTATATTTATTTTCTAGTCTTCTGACTACTCGAAGCGCTTTTACACCGCAGGTCACACCTACACATTCACACACTGATGGTAGAGGCTGCTGAGTAAAGTGACAATCAGAAGTAACTAATCCTGGGGCGCGCTGGTGGCACAATGGTTAGGGCGCGCGTCCCATGTATTGAGACTCTCGTCTCGAGCGGTAGGCCCAGGTTCGCTTCCACCTGTGGCTCCTATCCCGCATGTCATTCCCCACTCTCTCTCCCTGGTTTCCGACTCTATCCACTGTCCTCTCTCTGCATTAAAGGCACAAAAAGCCCCAAAAATAAATCTTTAAAAAAAAAAAAAAGAAGTAACGAATCCATTCATACACATTCATAGAGCGCTGAAAAGGCAGCGGGGACAACTTGGGGTTAAGTGTCTTACCCGAGGACACATTGAACATGTTGCTGCAGGAGCTGGGGATCGAACCCCCGACCTTACATTTGAGAGACGACCCACTCAGCCGCCCCACACGGATAATCTCTCATATATCAACACAGCAGCCATTGTTGACCAACTGAACCCTTAGCTGTATTCCACTTTTTTGCAAATCATACAAACTTCTTATCTTTGACAAAAGTCGACTTTCATTTATCATATTTCAACATAAGCTCTGATAGTTTTAAATCAGGAAAACCTGACAATGCTGATGTTCAACACAAATATCCTACTGTGATGTTTTTTAATGTTTCTGGTCCAGCCAGTAGAAGCTGCTGTGAACATCATTTCTGTTTGTCTTCTCGGGTCATAAAGCAAAGTTTTGTACACATTTCTGACCTGATGACCATCGGAAAATTCATGGCGAGCCAATGAGGGGTTGTTGATGTTTATCTAAAGAATCAATCAATCAATCAAACAAACTTTATTTGTATAGCACTTTTAATACAACAAATGTATCCCAAAGTGCTTTACATTTAATCAAACAGCAACAACATGACTCCCTCCCCAACGCTTATCCCACAATCCAAAAACTAAGGTAAAAATAACTAGATAAGAACAGGTACTGAGGAAACGCTATCATTTATTCTAAATGAGGACACGCAGGCAGTTCAAAATGTATTAAAACTAGATGAAATGAGATTCAGTTAAAAGCTCTACTAAAAAGGCAGGTCTTGAGTTTGCTTTTTAAAATGTTTACATTGTGTTTAGAATAGACAGAATAGAGTTGCTTTCATGTCTTTTTTTTTCTCCCTCTCTTAAAACTCTCTTCAGGGTACAAACATCGCCGCTGGAAAAGCCACCGGTATCGCCGTCGCGACGGGAGTCTCCACTGAGATTGGAAAGATTCGTGACCAGATGGCTGCAACGGAGCAGGAGAAGACGCCTCTGCAGCAGAAACTGGACGAGTTTGGAGAGCAGCTGTCCAAGGTCAGTACACTGACTCTTCTAGATTTATTCATTTACATCAAACTTCAAACTTAAGATACCGTCACACACATATTAATGCTGCAGCTTCTGTCCCTCACACCCCTGTGTCTGCCTGTCCTCCAGGTCATCTCCCTCATCTGTGTGGCCGTGTGGATCATCAACATCGGACATTTCAACGACCCTGTGCACGGAGGCTCCTGGTTCCGCGGTGCCATCTACTATTTTAAGATCGCTGTGGCTCTGGCTGTGGCTGCCATCCCTGAAGGTAAACCCCCCTCCCCCCGATCGACTTTCATTTGTTTGCCCAAGAAGATTATCATATCTGAAGTTGTAGATCATCGACGTGATGCTGCAGCTGTAAATCCATCAGAATGGGATACAGTTCATTGGTTGATATGTTTTACTTTAGTAAACAGTCAATAAAAAGGGAAGCCACAGATTTTACACATCAAAGTCTGTTAACAGTCTTTGAGAGTGTGACGGTAATTGTGAAAGGAATCAGGATACAAGCGTTCAGGTGTTTCCATCTAAACATTATTCATCCCTGAATAACCAGGAACACATGATAAATACTTGTATCCTGTTTTTATCCTGATGTTTGGCGACGTAGTGATGTTTCTTTCCACGCTGGCCTGATTTGCTCGATTGTAAGTGTTGGGCACCCGGCTGCCTCTATCCTGTTCCCCACAGACTTTAACAGGTCAGCATTTGGATGCTCTCTCCATCTAAACTTCAGATTATATTTAATTATACTGATACGTCATTTGGCATCTGCACAGGTAGTCGCAGACTGTCAGAAACCGGGAGAAGGCGTACTCTCCAGGGAGCAGAATCAGGTTTCCCTAAATCAGGATAAGGGCTTATCCCGGTTGAGTTCAGAAAATGTGTCAATTCTCTTTTATTTTGTTCCTTTTCTTCTCGGTGTTTGGTATAATTTCAATCACTGAAGTAACTGGAGGTCAGACTTGTTGGACAATAAACTGAACACTTTGACTGCCTCAGGTGAACGTTTGAGGAACTGCAGTTGTTGACAGTTATATATTGGTTTAATTCCTCAGCACTCTGCGTTGCTGCTCAGCCAATACTCACCAGAGGGAACATCCTGATGATGCCAAACAAACAGCATCATCTGCAAACATAGACACAATGTCGGCAAACTGGAACACATCCAGACGTCTGCACCGTCGTCAGAGCAGACTGAGGCCAGGCATCTGAACACAGATCTGTCTGAGTGGCCTCCAGCAGGAATACCTCAGACAACACAGAGTCTGGGTCTCATCCAGCTGATGTGTGAAGGACTGTCAGGGGGACACCATTTTTGTCAGCCTGCCCGGTGGCATCAAGTCCCTGAAGACCAGCTGGCTTTAAACAGACACGTCAGATCATCCACCTCCAGAGAGGGAGAGATACAAAGTACAAATACCCCCAGTCAGAATCAGTCAGAATCAGTATCCATCACTAAATATCTCGTACAGCAGATGTAACATGACCTTGGCTGCCTCTGTTGACCTCCATGTTTTTGTCTTAAGTTCTTCTAAACGTTTCATTCACTTTCCAACCTGCCTCTTTCTCAGAAGTTATTTTGTCTTTGATTCAGTCTCCCTCTCTTTCTTTCCGTCGCAGGTCTTCCCGCTGTCATCACCACCTGTCTCGCTCTGGGAACTCGCCGTATGGCCAAGAAGAACGCCATCGTCAGAAGCCTGCCCTCCGTGGAGACGCTTGGCTGCACCTCAGTCATCTGCTCCGACAAGACCGGCACCCTCACCACCAACCAGATGTGTGTGACTAAGGTAAGAGGTGCAACAAACACACTCCAGTTCAGTCATGAAGCAGAAGCTGGATTCATTCAGAAACGTTTACTCGTCATGTGTTCATGCAGATGTTCGTCATCGATAAAGTCGAGGGTGAAGGTGTGTCACTCGGTCAGTTCGAGATCTCAGGTTCTAAGTACACACCTGAGGGAGATGTGTAAGTACTGCAGAGTTAAATGTTGATATCCTAACACCGTTCACATGTATAAACACCATCAGCAACTCTTCATCTTCCTTATTTCTGTCTCTTTCCTCAGAACAAAGAACGGCTCGTCTGTGAGGTGCGGACAGTTCGACGGGCTGGTTGAGCTGGCGACCATCTGCGCTCTGTGCAACGACTCGTCTCTGGACTACAACGAGGTCTGCACAACATGTCATGATATTTATATTTTCACGATGAGCGACTTTAATGGAACACGCCCTGATTCTGTCTTATGTCTCCGCGATGCAGTCTAAAGGTATTTACGAGAAGGTGGGCGAGGCCACTGAGACCGCTCTGTCCTGTCTGGTGGAGAAGATGAACGTGTTCAACTCTGAAGTCCGCGGCCTGTCCAAGGTCGAGAGGGCCAACGCCTGCTGCTCGGTGAGTACACTAAAGATACCTTACAGTTTGACGTATATCATCTCAGATAACAATAATATAATAATAATAATAATCTTTATTTATAGAGCACTTTTCAAAAACAAGTTACAAAGTGCTTTACAAGGACAGCAAATATAAAAACAGGCAGGTCATAGAATAATAAACAAGGCAAGATTAAGGAATAAAAATCACTTTAAAATATAAAGTCCCTTTTAAAAGAACTGTAAAATACATACAATTCTTTTAAAGGAATTCTAAAACATTTTTTAGTGTAAAACAAAAGACAGGTCAATTGAGGTCTAAATGAAGGTGATACACAAGGTCATGTTTGACGGCTTAATCCACCAATGAAGAAGAAATACAGCAGCTTTGATCCAAATTTAGATTGCAATATAATTTTCTTAATTTCTACATTTACAGTGTATTCCATTTAATGTCTGTGATGGTTTGTGTGGACTGTAGTGCTTAATTCTGTTTTTCAAATGTTCATTCTATATTCATGTTAATGTTTTATAATGTGGACCCAAGGAAGAATAGCTAAGCTCTCGGGTACAGCTAATGGGGATTCTAACAAATAAACAAATAAACAAATGTCTCTATTCTTTATCAACTGAGCAGTTAATAATATTTAATTATAAATACAGTGTTTGACTGGAAAGCATGTTTTCTGTGTAACTGTGGAGCCTGAAGTTTGTTTACTTTAAAGTGAAGCATTTCTTAAATTCTGTTACATTTTGTGTAATGACAACAAAGTAATACTTTAGCAGCTAAGGACTGGAGAGACAGATATCTCCCTCAGGAGTCGGTATAAAAACAATAATGAACCCTAAAAAAATTAGACTTCTAATCGTTCTGATCCTCTTACCTGTCTCCTCCTCCAACAGGTGATCAAGCAGCTGATGAAAAAAGAATTCACTCTGGAGTTCTCCAGAGACAGAAAGTCCATGTCAGTGTACTGCTCTCCTGCCAAATCTGCCAAAGCGCCCGTGGGGAACAAGATGTTTGTCAAGGTCAGTGTGTGACACACAAACACAAACACATTATGAGCCTTTATGTTAGCATAGCAGGGCATAGAGCTAAATGCTAACTTCATGTTCACCATCACAGCTAAGTGTGTTAGCATGCTAACATTTGCAGATTAAAAAAAAAAAGCCACAGAACAGAAATGATGACATTATAGCTAACCTGATCAAATGTTTTCTACCGTCTTATCTGTGTCATCAGGGCGCTCCGGAGGGCGTCATCGACCGCTGTACGTACGTGCGTGTTGGCACCTCCCGTGTCCCCCTGACCGGCCCCGTCAAAGACCACATCCTGTCTGTCATCAAGGAGTGGGGAACCGGACGAGACACCCTCCGCTGTCTGGCTCTGGCCACCCGAGACTCTCCGATGAGAAAGGAGGAGATGATCCTGGAGGACTCCACCAAGTTCGTAGACTACGAGGTAAAAACAAAACACTGAGGCTGAAATACGACGAGAGACGATCAGAATCTCTAAAGGAACACTAAAATGTTTCCTTTCTCCCTGCAGACTGACCTGACCTTTGTGGGCTGTGTCGGCATGCTCGACCCTCCTCGTAAAGAAGTAATGAGCTCCATCGAGCTGTGCAGAGCTGCAGGCATCAGAGTCATCATGATCACTGGTCAGAAGTCGTTTTAACTCTTAATTTAACTCTTTGTGTAAAAATGTCAAACAAACACAGACAATGTTTCTCTCTCCCCAGGCGACAACAAAGGCACAGCCGTGGCCATCTGCCGTCGTATCGGCATCTTCACCGAGGACGAGGACGTCACCGGGAAGGCCTTCACCGGGCGTGAGTTTGATGACCTCTCGCTGTACGATCAGAAGAAAGCTGTCAGGGAGGCGTGCTGCTTCGCCCGAGTGGAACCATCCCACAAGTCAAAGATCGTTGAGTTCCTGCAGGGCTTCGATGAGATCACCGCCATGGTGAGAGGAACGACCCCACACTCTGTTCTGTGTGTTATTAGATTAAATTTAAGCATAATTCTTCTCCATGTTCCTCCTACCAAAAGACCGGAGACGGAGTGAACGATGCCCCCGCCTTGAAGAAGGCGGAGATCGGCATCGCCATGGGCTCTGGCACTGCCGTTGCCAAGTCTGCCTCTGAGATGGTCCTCGCTGACGACAACTTCTCTTCCATCGTGTCCGCTGTCGAGGAGGGCCGCGCCATTTACAACAACATGAAGCAGTTCATCCGCTACCTCATCTCCTCCAACGTGGGCGAGGTCGTCTGGTGAGTGTGTCATCTCCTCGCTCTAACCATTTCTGGTGTAAGGTTAAAAGATATGAAACCCTGATGTGGAAAGACGACGAGGGTCATTTTTTAGAACGTCCTCAGTTTCAAAATCTACAGGAACATTTGATGAACAGGTCACAAGTAAAACGCTCTAATGGCCAAACAATAACACACTAAGGCAGGGATGGGTCACAGCAAGGGCCACATTCATTTAATTCTCCCTGCCAAATTGTAGAATAAAAAAACGATTAAAATCAATTATGTCTCAAATTTAACTCAACATATACCTGTGATCAAATATTATTATGGAAATATTTCTTGTTTTCATATTTTCATGGCAGATTTCATCATGTTTTCTTCATGTTTCCAATTAATTGACCTGCCCCCATGGCCGCCAGTTGCCCTGCCCTGCACTGAGGTTACTAAAGGTCAGGCTGGGTTCAAACTGTTGAAGTGCCGCTTTAATGCAGCATCTAGATAAACAACGAGGTCAGATAGTGTTTTAGATTATGTTGTTCTGATGCTCCTCACCTCTGAGAGGAGTAGAAAAGGTTTAGAGAATAACTTCCTCCGCTCCCTCCCTCAGTATCTTCCTGACGGCTGCCCTCGGTCTCCCTGAGGCTCTGATCCCCGTTCAGCTGCTGTGGGTCAACCTGGTGACTGACGGTCTGCCCGCCACCGCTCTGGGCTTCAACCCCCCTGACCTGGACATCATGGGCAAAGCCCCCCGCTCCCCCAAAGAGCCCCTCATCTCCGGCTGGCTCTTCTTCAGATATATGGCCATCGGAGGTGAGAAAAAAACAGCACTAGTACTTCTTTAAAGAGTCTGTTTCATCACCTTTAACTCTTTAACGTCTGCTCCAGGTTACGTCGGTGCTGCGACCGTAGCAGCAGCAGCCTGGTGGTTCCTGTACAGTGACGACGGCCCGATGGTCACCTTCCACCAGCTGGTGAGTTTTTTAAGACACAGACTTAACTCCAACAAACTAACATTCATGTACGAGTCCTCAGACTTTCTGTCTCTCCCCGTCAGTCTCACTTCATGCAGTGCCACGAGGAGAACGAGGACTTTGAGGGGATCCGCTGCGAGGTGTTCGAGGCCGCTCCTCCAATGACCATGGCTCTGTCTGTGCTCGTCACCATCGAGATGTGCAACGCTCTCAACAGGTCTGAGCTGCTATGTGAACATTGATTTAAATATTAACTTTAAGAACATTAATCTACTTTTTATAACTTTATCAGTTTTACTTATTTATTTTATTCTTAACTTTTTGGTTTTCACACCTCTGCCTCTCTCTCCTCCCCAGTTTGTCAGAGAACCAGTCCCTGATCCGTATGCCCCCCTGGAGCAACGGCTGGCTGGTGGGCGCCATGACACTCTCCATGTCCCTCCACTTCATGATCATATATGTGGACCCCCTGCCCGTGAGTGACATCGTGCACCACATCTCCTTCTGCTCCTCCTACCTCACTCTCCACCCACACACTAAATATCTTATTTTACTGACTTGCTGCATTACCGTCATGGCTCACCAGGGGGCCCCCTGTCACCATTTGGGAAACACTGATGAAAGTCATGAGCTCTGACATGAACATATAGATGTTTGGTGTGTGTTCAGTTTGTCAGCATCGACTCTGCTCTCGTCCACAGATGATCTTCAAGCTGACTCACCTGAACGTGGAGAAGTGGCTGATGGTGCTGAAGCTCTCCTTCCCCGTCATCCTCATCGACGAGGTGCTCAAGTTTGTGGCTCGCACATACCTGGAGGGTAAGCTGAGCATGTGACACCTTTCCAGAGTATTTTAGACCTGTACCTTTGTTATTTTTTAATCCACATAGTTGGAGAAGTATCAGATACAGAGAGGTTTGAAACTGCTCCAATAGATTTTTAAAGAGCATTCGCAGGGTCCAAAAATGCAAACCCACCAAGCGTGTAATGCGGGTGGATTTTCTGTTAGCGAGTAAATTTCCCCGGCCTTGACAAACCACGCAGCAAGCTGACCACGTCCATCATCCTGGATCTGGATTAGCATGGTGTAATGTAAACAAACATGGCGACATAAATGTTAACTCTCAGATCCTGGCGGTAGTTGTGGACTTGGTCTGTTAACTTTACCTAAAAACTTTCCGACATTGTTGCAGCGGCTCTCTGGTGTCTCCGATGTTGTCATTTCCAGTCTCTTCACAACTCGACACTGCCCCTAGTGGTCATATTCATATTGCATCTCACGGTTTCGTAGTGTCACTTTCTGAGCTAGTAGTTAAAACCAAGTATCCTCAGGGCTTTAGGTTAGCTAGCTGCTTGATTGTGGTAAGCTAACGTTAGCTGGATGTAGCTTCTTAACAGTTAACCATGAGAGCCGTGTTTCTCTGCTGACATTGTTTTACTTTCCTCTGCAGGTAAAGTGTAAAGGTGACGTTGAGCAGCGAGCGGCTGAAGCAGAGAGAGAGAGCGAGCGGAGGCTCATATGAGGAGAGAAAACTGAGCGCTCACCCTGAGGAGAGAGAGAGAGAGCTGCCAAAAGCCACCGAGATGTGATTTAAACATCAAGTGGCGTAAAAACACACAGCCACCTGAAAAAAAAAGAAACACCACAAAGAGATGCAAAATATTTTTCTGTGTATGTACTGAAGTTAATATATAGGTGAGAGTTAAACTATTCTGTGTTGATTCTATTCTTAAAGAATAAAGATATGTGAAAAACACTGTGGTGTTCTGTTGTTCATTCATGTACAGCATGTTTACTGAGCTCGACGGGTTTAATCATCACTAACGATCAGTAAAAAACAAGAGTTGTGTTTGTGTGCAAGCTTTGCAGAAAGTTTGTGAGTTTCACTTCACAAACTTTCTGCAAAGCTTGCAGAGAATATCTCTCTTCGTATCAATGCTACGTGTAGTTGAAGAGAATCTCAATGTGAACTAAATAGTGGAGAAGAACATAATGGAGAACAGGAAACATGCAGCAGCAGGTTGATTAGAGCACAGAGATGGTAGAGGTGGCGTACAGACAGTCTATGGTCGTGCAGCAATCACAGGAAATAAAGGTCACCACCCCCTCCCACTGGCTCCAGGTGAATTCTCCTGATTACATCCTGCTGCGTTCTCACATCAGCTCACTCTGACTTTCTGCAGAATAAATATGAGGAGGCTGGAGGAGAAACTCCGGGTGAAGAGAGAAACATTCAGATGTTTGTGTTCACACATGACGCTCAGCTCGAACACTTCAGGAAGTTTGTGTGTGTGAAAACACTAAAAGTTAAAATAATGTGTAACAACAACAACGATGGAGGAAAAGTCTTTCACACGATCTGACGTCACGGGTTAAAGTCTCTTTTTACTTTTCAGAAATATTTACAGGAAACAGCGTTACACTTTCACAGATGTATCTTTTTCTGAGCTTCTTAAACCTTCAAATCATAAATGAGCTTAAAGTGAAAAAGCTGTCATGGCTGTATTAAGAACATTTAACGCTGAACTAAAACGATTGCATAGGAGAGTTTTTCATTATTGCACTGTCAGAGACACGTTAAAGGTTTGGATATAAAATGAGCGTTTAGAGAAATACGATCGAGTGTTGTTTCTTTAGTGAAGTCAGTTTTAAGAAAGGATCATATTCATGAGTGTTAGTAAAGGAATAAATGTTAGGAGTGTAAACGTTTTTTTAAATGGTCCCAAAGCGGTTCACAGTTCATCAGATTTCATTTTGGTCTCTTGAGAAATTGTTTTTCAGGCCGTGACGGCGAACATAATCATCACGTCTCTCCACCGGGAATCCGTCCGGCGTTACCTGCTGCGTTGGTCCCATCAGCACTCCACGCGGTCCGTATTGGTCTCAGTTTGGGTTCTCTGCTCTTTGGTTTCGACTCACGAGGCGTCTGCAGGCGACGACGCAGCTTCACTGACCCCCTCCTCCAGGATCTCTCTCACCTGGTCCAGACTCTCCGCCTGCCGCACCAACTCCAGCTTCACCTGCAGGTAGATCAAAGATGACGTGAACACAGACTCAACATTTTAATGTCAAATATTTACACCTGACTGCCACATGGGGGATTTAAATAAGAGGCTACTTCATGTAGGGTCGTCATGATGCCAGCATTTAAAGGAGCAGTATGTAACTCTGACCCCTAGTGTTTAAAATGGGTATTGCAGTCTAAATTATAAACATTGTAGAGAGCTGTCTCTTCCCTCCTCTCTAGAGTTGATGGTCACGCAGGTCACCATGTGATGGACACTGAAGCTTCAGTGTTTATCCAGCTCTGCATGGGTCTGTAAACCTTTCTGCGTTCTAACCTCTCTCCATTTTTCAAAAGCATCTCCAATATTGATCCTAGTTTGAGCATGTTTCTGCTCATGGAGCTTATTAGAAACATGCAGAGGCTTTTTAGGTCGGGTACAATCACTTCTATCTGAACCACTTCTCTTGCCCGCTTCCATCACTGCAACACCTGTTGACCTGATAACTGCTCTCATATCTGGCAAACCGAGGGGCGTCCAAAAAGGCCATGTGGTCCAAACAAATCCAGAGCATTCAGGAGCAGAATCTAAAGTTAGAAGGAGGACATACTGGCTGCTGCATTGTTGTCAGAGAAGCCAGCACTTCAACATAGCATTTTTCCTTAATGTCTGATCATATAGTAAGATCACTTTATCATTTCACTCTCTACACATCTTATTTTTTTATTTGTATATTATATGCATTACTCCTTTAATAAAGTAAATATGATGTTGTGGTCTTTCTGATGCTAACTGCTCCTCACCTGCAGAGACTGGGAGAGCTGCACAAAGTCTCTCTGGACCGTCTGACTGGTGTCGACCTGCGAGCGCATACTGATCATCTGACTGCGCAGCTCCAAACACTGCTGCTGCAGAGACGCCTGCACACACACACAACAACAGGTAAAAAAAAAACATGCTAGCTGAGGAGACGTCTAGTGTTTGTGTCAGCTAAAGACGGGTCAACATTTAGGATCAATGAAGCAGAAATATGAACGAGCAGGTTTACTTTGTCGTTGCTGAGGGACTTATTGGTTCCCTGCACATGAGACAGCGCCACCCGCAGGGCCTCGAGTTCGGTGCGACAAGAGAGCAGCTCAGCCTGCAGCTGGTCCTTCTGAGTCTGGATCCTCTCGGTCTCTGTCTTCAGACTGGACAGCTGCACTAAACACACACACACACACACACACACACACACACACACACGATTTAAAACCAAGGCAGCTGTGATTAACACAAAATTGTATTCTCATTTTCTTCCTGTTTTACTCATTTTTTTTAAAAGATGAACTGAAACCAAAGACGATACAAAACTCAAAGCTGAAAGAACTTAACGAGAGTTTGATCCGAACCATGAGGCGTTCACTTACCTTCTAAAACTTCTGATGATAGCAGATCCATTTCAGGCACCGCAGGAAAAAAAGAAAAGAGGAATTTATCAGTGTCAAAATGTCTGTTCAAAAAACTGACCTTAATACACAGAAAAATAAAGGAGGAGGAGAAGAAGGAGACAAAGATGGAGGAGAATCTGCTCCACAGACCGTTCTCCTCGGCCCGGGTGTCCAGTTGCTCCCTCAGGTTGACGATCTCGATGCGGAGTCGCTCCTCACAGTGCGCCCCCTGCAGGTCAACAAGCAGGAGAACGATCACCTGTTATAAAAACCTCCAAACACTTTTTTAATCAGCTGAACTCTAAAATGTTTAAAAAAACAGAAACCATGTTGACATCTTAAACTAACACCAGCTGGTTTAACACATTCAGATCGAGGTCAGCGTCATGTTGACATAAATCAGAGAGTTTGAACTGTGAGCGGACGTTTCCTCCTTAACGTTCTGAGATAAAGAAACAAACTCCTCTCAGGTTTCTGTTCCCCTTGAAGACACATTTAGAAACCAGATGCGGTTACATTATCCACCATCAAACAGATTTCTGAATTTATTAATAAAAGTCTGAACGGTCGTCGTACCTGCAGTGACGCTGTGAAAGACGAGTCTGCTCCTTCCTCCTCCTCCTCCACTTCCTCTCCCTTCAGTCTGGACAGACCGCTGCACATCTTCCTCTGAGAGAGAGACAGCTCTGCCTGGACACACACACACACACACACACACACACACACACACACTCTATCAGGAGTTTTCTGCAAGTGTGAAATCACTATTTGTTGCTTTTTTTTGCACGCCTGAAAAACTGGACATATAAAATGTTCAGCGATCAGAGTTTCTATGCTAAGCTAACCAGCTGTAGCTTCATATCTACTGAGAGATGTGATTTAACTCTCTGTGAGTAAACGTTGTGTCTCACCAGCCGACTCTGCATGGCGCTCTGTGATTGGCTGAAAGATTTCTTGAGATCTTGAAGGAGAGCCTCTGAAGACTGGACCTGAGACTGAAGCATCGACACCTGAACACAAAAAACAAGATTAACGTGTGTGTGTAAAAATAATTAGAATTAATGTATACTTTATTGATCTCGCGAGGGGAAATTAGTTTTTTGTGTGTGTGTGTGTGTGTGTGTGTGTGTGTGTGTGTGTGTGTGTGTGTGTGTGTGTGTGTGTGTGTGTGTGTGTGTGTGTGTGTGTGTGTGTGTGTGTGTGTGTGTGTGTGTGTGTGTGTGTCTCACCTGTTTGTGTGTGTGATTGGTCTGTGTGTCGAGCTCTCTCTCCAGCTCCTCCTTCTCCGCCTGCAGACGGTTCACCTCCTCCCTCAGCTCCGACACCTGCATCACAACACACACTCGTTTATCTTCATGTTCAGGCATTTGAATGGAAAAGGACTAAAGGAAAAGTAATCGAGCACAGAGCATGTGTCTGTAAAGGAGAACAACTCTGCCAGCCCTCAGATGAAATCATTTCTGCTGCCAGACATGAATCCTTACCTGAGCATTGAGTGCGTCCCAGTCTCCGTGTGTGACTAGTCGGTGTCCAGCTGGCGGCAGGTAGATCGCCTCGGGTACCAGCGTTCCCGTGGAGACCAGAGAGTCTGTGTCGTCCTGCGCGTGCATTTTTCTGGGCAGAGAGGGCGTGTCCATCGAGAAGGACGACAGAGACGCCGAGTCGCAGTTCCTCAGCGAAAAATAACCGTCTGACGTCAGCTGTGCCGCTTCCCCCTCCGCCGCCGCCTCCGGCTCGGTCTGCTGGCACCGCCTCCTGTAAGACGAGGACGCCGCTTCGGCCTCCGCCTGGCTGTTTAATGTTTGTGGATCGTTACTGACGGCGTTTTCCTCCGTCCTGCCTTTTCTTCCACTGATCTAGAAGACAAGAGAGGAGAAGTTCATTTTGGTCATCTTACATCGCAGCTCCGGCCTCAGACCTCATAAGACCGCCACGGGTAAACACTGACCGTGATCTGTCCGCTCGCTCTCCTCCACTCCACGGGTTGAGACTGAAGAACAGATATCCTGGCTTCATACTGCGCCGCCGTCTCTGTCAACACATCAGAGTCATCAAAAAGGACAAAAACATTAAACTCTGCAGGCTGATTTATAAAGTGTTGCTGAATTTAAAAACACTCTCTCTCTCTCTCTCTCTCTCTCTCTCTCTCTCTCTCTCTCTCTCTCTCTCTCTCTCTCTCTCTCTCTCTCTCTCTCTCTCTCTCTCTCTCTCTCTCTCTCTCTCTCTCTCTCTCTCTCGTGGGCGTTTGTGAGAGTATCCATTCCTGTTGATATTTTTAAATGTTCACTGAATAAGTTCCTCACATCTCCGCCTCTCTCACTTTGAGCCTCGGCTATTTCCTGCTGAGTTAAAGTCTTCAGTGTTGTGTCTAAGATGTGAGGAATCATTCAGGCTCTGATTTCTTTCTCCTCGTTAGAACGACCAAACATAAACACTCTGAACACGTTCTTATTTAACACACACAAACTAAACTTTCATAAACAAACACACTCACCTCGGAGAGCCTCCTGTAGAGACTGGATCTCTTGATCACATTGTTTTTGCAGCTCTGCCAGTTCCTCCTGTTTGCTCAGCTCGCAGATCGTCGCCACGCCCTGCCAGTGCTCCGCCTGAGCTCGGCACTCAGCTAGCTGGGCCTGAAGGCTCGCCTCTGAAAAGGACAAACAGGTTTCTGTTGTTTTCACTTCATCGTTGTTCACGGATATTTGCAACAGAGAACACATGAATATGAGAAACAATGATGTGACGCTTTTAAAAAGAATCTGAGTCGTTAGCAATCAGAAAACAACCTTTAAACTGAGAGATAAGATGAAAATGTATCTGATAAACGTTGTTCAGAACTGCAGATCTGCGTTTTAAAGCCCTTCAGCATGTTGTTGTATGTTGCACATAAATACTTTAAAAACTGGTCTGACAGTTAAAGTTTGTTTGCATTTTGACATGAATAAAGACGAGTCCTCCAGCTGTTTGACTGTGGCAGGGTCTTCTGACCAGTTGTTTATATTTTCCAGATCACTGGAGGATCAATAAGAATTGTGAACACTATCCATCAGTGAACCATATTACTCAATATGTAAATACACTAAAATGGCTTTGCATCACCACTGTCTGGGCCCAAAGTGCAAAACAAGCACGTAAGAGTGACAAAATATAGAAAATAAATAAGAGGTCCAAGAGGTCCAAAGGGGTGTTTATTTGGGGGTTTAAATAGATCCGGATCCTAGTTTGGATAACGTTGCAGGTGTAACGGTTTAAATTGTGACCATCTTATCAGGTGATTGTCAACCGACAGCGTTTGTTTTTGTCGTAGTTACATCAGATTTTGAAGAGGTTTTTTCGTTGTATTCTCCAATATACACATCTGATATCTGTCGAGTCAAAAACTTTAAGTCACCAGTTAACACGGTCACTTTTTAAACCATAACACCAGGCTAACTAGCGGCTACCAGCGTTCGTTCATTTTTCTTTGGTCAACGAAGCTAACTGGCCGTTAAACAGGCTGAGAGCAGACGGTTAGCTGCTTTATCATCACCTGCTTTCAGTTACAGTAAAGACAAACATTAAAATAACGTAAATAGTTGTCGAAATTCAAGTTGTCAAGAGCTGAGTGTTAGGTGTTAACACGTAACACACACCAATTCCGTTAGGTGCTCTGCATTCACGTCCTGTCAAATAATCGGAACAAAATGGATTCTGTCTGGCGAAACTCACGTTAAGGATCCAATTTGCGTGAAATTCGAGAAAAATATTGTTCCAAATTATTTCAGAAGAACAAACTATGATTCATCACTCTACAAAGTTCATAGTGTTACTATATTATGACTGTAAGCTCGCAAACACACTAAACGTCTATGAAATTCCGAGCATCCCTGGGACACGCAAATGCAGCATTAGCCAAAGTAAGGAGAAGCAACAGGTTACCGTTCATTTTTGACCTGGAATACAAGTTTTTTAGAGTTAATTCAAAGCTAACAACCAATCCCTTTAGTTAGTGAGGTGTGGAGTTTATTAAAGTTTAAGCTCGCTGGTTGTTATTACCTGAATCTCCACTCATCTTCTCCTCACACTGACAGATTCCAGCTGAGACACAGAAACACGTCTATCGACAGAAACCTGAAGTCTAAGTCATGTTTCACTAAAGCTCCAGGTGTGTCCTTTACAGTTCTTTAGGGCAGGAATTATCAGTTCAGTGTCAGCCTCAGGAAACAACTTTCCCCGGTGTAAGCCTGCGGAAATGACGTCAGCCTCCTTCCTGTTCCAGCCTGCCTTTCCCTCTGAGCGGTCAGTTTAGTTTGACCGCTTTAGAGAAGGAAAACTGAAAGAAAAAGTTGTCAGAAGTCTTCCTTTTATTGTTTCTTCACTGGCAGACTCACCCCTATCATTAAGTACACATCATGGCCACTGTTTAGTGACTCACAGAGGTCCCTAAACCACAGTTTGAGCCACTTTCTTCTCTGTTTATCACACAAACAATTCCAATAACAATATTTACATGTATTTATTTGTGTATTATGTAAATGTATAAATTCTGCCAAGTGAATACAGTTCATGAGATTAAAGGCAAGGCAGTTAAATGTGTAAAATTTCGGTTAATATATTGTTTAAAAAAGAAGAACAGCGCCCTCTTGTGGAGGGATGCAAGTATTTAGAAATATTTTACGTTTGCTCGTCAAAGACCCGACTGTACAAGATTTACAGTTTCCTGTGTTTCCAATAAGAACAGCACATGATCTGCTCACACTAAACCTGCAGACGTGAGATGATGATGTTGCACATTTTGAGACATTTATTTATCTAAGATTACAGCAGAGTCTTCAAGTTTCACTCTGTGTTTCTGTTTCTCTATTCACGGATGATTTGACTATTTTCAGCTCTTATTCTCTTACAGGCATCTGTTCGATTCTCATCGAGATATCTGATATGTAGAGAGGCCTCTCCATTCTCCATTCTCCATGTGCAGTGAGACAGAGTGGTCTGTGCAGGGGAGGATTTGAGACGTTTGAGGACTAATCCACAAACAGGAAGTTCTTTATCCTGGAATGCAGATATAAACAGTATCCTAAAAGATGACTTAATACTACAAATATGAGCTAGTATATTTTAAAAATCTTGAATTGATCCATCCTGCAGTGAGTGAACGTGATCAGATCAGTCAGACAGAAATAGAAGCAGAAAACATGACTCAGAATTTTATAAATAAATTAACGACTTGGCGTTGCAACATCTGACAAAGTGTCTCAAAATCCAACAGAAGACCAGGACGGGTTCTACGAGGGGACCAGAGGATGCATTGCACCCTCATTTGGAATTTCTGTGACCAGTCTGTCCACTGGAGGCCACATGCCCTAAACACCTACAATGTTTTTCATTGCTGTTGCCGGTCCCTGTAGCTGCCTGCACCCCCTTGAAATCTCAGATGCACCCAGCCGTTTGCAGAGTTCCTGAACGATCTGCATCATCACTGAGCGTAAAGAAGACACTTTAACATGAGGAGGTTCAGGTGAGTATACAGAGTCGTTAACCTCAGGTGAGGGGTTTGCAGAAGCGGACGATGAATCTGAAGAGTAAATCAAACTTGGTCGCTCGTGTATGAAACTTTTTTTTATTGAAGTTTATTGTTAATAAAACATGGTCACATCGTGGAGCAGGAAAGTAGAAAAAGATTTCACTGATAAAACGTTGAACTCCTTCAGGCTGATGAATATTCTACACGTTAGCTAACACGCAGACATTCATGATGGTTATCTGGATTAAATACCAAAAAACTGCAGCGTCGTGATTCAGAGCTCATCTGTAGAAAACGCTGGTGAAGTCTTCAAACTCTCCCAAAGTGAGTCGCACGCCCCTTTAACCAAAATACAGTTTCTCTGATGAAGAAATATAAATATGTTTGTCAAGTTTTAAACAGTTTGAAGTGGTTTGAGTCTGTGGTTCTTAGAGAGGAGGAGAGGCACGGAGGACGATCAGTAACTAAAGCTGTTTCTCAGGACAGACGTGTTAATGTAGTGGGTTCAGGAGTCATCACAGAGGGTTTGACTACGACTGTGCGTACAGAGCTGTGATCCTACAGGATGGAAGTGCTGAGAGTGTTTGTCTACGTGGTCACAGGTCCATGTCGTGGTCGCTGACGCTCTGACGCAGATATTCTTCATACAGCTTCTTCTACAGGAGAGAAGAGAGAGACGACTCAGGGTGAGCATCATGTTCACAAACATCTCAAAACTATAAAAGCTGCAGGGGGGGAAATGCATTCAACTACTACGACGGAGGATCAGGGCCACGTTAAAAAAAAAAAAAAATACATTTCAAGATTAAAGTCGGAAATTTACAACTTTATTCTCGTAAATTTACGACTTTATTCTCGTAAATTTACGACTTTAATCTCATAAATTTACAACTTTATTCTCGTAAATTTACGACCTTAAAGTCGCAAACTTTTATCTCGTAAATTAAAAAAATATTATATTTTTTAACGTGGCCCTAATCCTCCGTCGTAAACTACAACCTGTCAACTAAAAATCAAATCAGTGTTTACACACAAACTAATTTTTATAACAGATTCAAAAAGTTAAAGAAGCCAAACGGCCTCTACATCTTCAAATGTGTCCACTCAAGTCTCACAAACCTTTTTAGTCTTGACCACCTCTTGAACGTACTCCAGCTTCTCCTGCAGCTGCCTCTTCTGTTTCCCCGTCAGCGTCGGCTGCGTCCTGCAGAGAATCAAAGGGAAAGGCTTCAGAGGTCCAGAATGATTTGTTTATGTAAAAACAATCAGCAGCGGAGAGGATCGTTTACAGAGTCACCGCGAGTCTCTTTAAGTGAACATGTGAACCCCTGAACATGACATCAGAGGAGAACTGGCGCCAGATCGGCGGCTTGTACCTGAAGGAGAAGCGTGCGATGATGAGCAGTAGGAAGGAGAGGAGGACGAGTCCACCGACGCCGTACAGCTGCTGCTCGGCGGAGAACGAGTCGAACATTTTGACCACCGGAGCCTGAAGGTCAGAAACACATTCACTGCTCCACATGTTGATAAAACAGAACGAACACATTAATGAATGTTTGACTCGCCCGATCGCTCACCAGGTAGAGAGAGAGCATCTCCTTGCCCTGACCACCCAGGACCATCTCCAGCAGCTCCTCGGACAGAGAGCCCAGAACCAGTAAGGCCATCAGAGCCAGAGGAACGCAGAAGCCCAGCAGAGTCAGGAAGCAGGTTTTACAGCGAGCCCGTCTGTTCCCAGCACTCGTCTGCCTGTGAGAGATGACAGGCGGGGTTTATTCTCTGAGGGGATCTCCCCCTGATGCTCCTCTAGTCCGCACTGGATTAGTTTGATACTCACAAAGAAACGAGCCAATGAAACGTCTCATCTCATATTTTACCAAACAAAGAAAAAATATCAGATTATGGTCCTGGTCTGGTCTCTGTCTCAATCCCTAAATGTCTTGGTCTTGATTCTGTCTCAGTCTCGCCCTGCCTTGGTCTTGTCTCACTCCCTAAGTTTCTCGGTCTTGTCTCCAGCAGAACTCCAAATTACAGATAAATATCTGACGATGTGACAGAGGACTGGGAGACTCGAGCTCAGCAGAGACAAAAAGCTGCAGCCTGACAAAGACAACAACGCTCCTCACACACCGGACTGAGAGGTTCATTGTCCAATCTGCACCTGGATTTCATTTGTGTGTGTTACCTGTCGTTTAAGAGTGTGTCTGTGATGGCCTCACTGATGACCTCACAGTCCTTCTCCAGAGAGTTCAGGGTGTTCTGGACCGTCTGGTTGATGGTTTTCTCGATGGAGCGGCAAACCTCCTCGATCTGGTTCACGCAGCGACTCGGCTGCGAATAGGAAACAAAGAGACGGAATAAATAGAAAAGAATGAGAACGATTGAAAGGAGCAGAGGAGAGAGGAAACGCACCATCGCAGAGAAACAGAATAAAAGTGAAACTCTCACCTTGTTGGGATTTGGGACGTAGATGGTCGGCATGTCAAAACCACATTTGTTAAGTCCCGGCCGTTTGCAGAGCTCCTGAACGATCTGCATCATCACTCTCTGAGAGGCAGCAGAGAGAGAACAGAAGACAATTTAACCCTACAGAGTCATTAACCTCAGGCGAGGGAGGAGAGGATCTATCGTCCTCTGAATGTGTACCTGTCTGTCACTCTCTCCGCCGGCCTCGTCCGCTTTGCTCAGGTAAAATCTCAGTCGATCTCCGTGTTTGTCGTTCAGACTCTCCACGATGTTGAGCGTTCGCTTACACAGAGCCTGACCCATGGGGTCAAAGAAGACCAGGATCAGGTCACAGAGATCCCCTGAGAGACGGAGAGCAGAGAGCCATCGTCACCATGAGACGATCATTAATCATGATTCTGATTTGGAAAATCTTTGAACTGATGTTTATTTGTTGAGCTGCCGACATCGAGTACACCCAACGACTGATTCAGAGAAGAGGGTTTTTATTGTGCAGATGAAGCTTAACAAACTCTGACTTGTTTTCATTGTGAAACATGAGAGGAAATGTTGCATTGTGGGAGTCTGACATCAAAAGGTCACATCAGTATTTGAATCGTCACTGACACTCCCGATCGGTGCATCTCTAGTACCGTCTATGAAGCTTCAGGATGAGCGTGGACAGATCAGTGATGTGTTTGGTTTTCAGTTTTGTTCGTATTAGGATTTCCAAAAAACTCCTTTTAATTTAGAAATCTACTTCATTTGAGCTTTATCAACATTTGTAAGATTAAAGATGTCAGCGTGCAACAGTAACATTAAATATGAGCTGAAGGTCAAAGACACCTTACTGGACCGTTTTAAACTACAGCACACGAGGTCAGTCTGAGGAAACTCACCCAGCCACAGGATGACGTCGTCCACGTCAAACGGATACTTCATGTCTCCGTCCACCAAACCTGGAGAATCCACAAAGGTCACCAGGCTGAAGCGTTTCTGTCTGGACGTGCAGATTTCTGTGCTCAGATACTCGGAGACACCTGGAGATCGTTCCAGAGAGGTCGGGTTAGTGTGATGACAAACATCCAGGAGAGCCGACAGTTTGACCTTTAACCTTTCATCATTCTTTGACGACCGTCACATCAACAACAGCACCGGATAAACGTTTGATGAATCCAAACATTTAGACGATGTGAGAGTGGAGAGACAGAGTGAGTCAAAGAACGAGGAAGGATCGAGCCACCGGCTGAATTCTCACCTTTGAATGCTTGCAGCGGTTTGAAGTGCGGGTAAAGATGGAGGGTGGCGTTCCCCTAAAAACACACAGAATCAGATCAGTCTGAGGTATTTTACTGAACACAGAAACAGATCTTTAAAAGAGACTGAAATCACAAATCAAAATAAAGACAACCGACGTAAGAAACCAACCTTTGGAATAACATTGAAAACTATTTATTTTGCAAGCTAGAGAATGAAAACTAGAACTTTTCGTCCTGGAAACACACACACATTCACCCGTCATGTGGTTTTAGACTCACTGTGAGAGATTCTCTCTTGCGGCCGTTTGTAACAAAGTTGAAGCCCTGGGTCTCGATGGCTACTCCGGTGCGCTGGATGTGCTCTTCAACATACCTGACAAAAAATACAGCAGAAGCAAAGCATCGTCAGAGGAGGAAATATTTGTTTATTGACAGTTCAGTCACTGCCACAATATTATCAATGAATAACTTTACAATGAAAAACAAAAGCAAGCTGGACGGTACACCTGTTAAACCTTTATCTTCTACTTTACTGTTAGTATTATCTCATGATCTCTCTGCAAATGCTGTCTCAATTCCATGCATAGTTAACTTTTGTACTTGTATATACCCCCTCTTTTTATTTATCTAATCTATTCTGTTTAATGTGTATTTTGAGCTTACTCGTCTGTGCTGCTGCAACGCCCGAATTTCCCCTCTGGGGATCAATAAAGTATTATCCTATCCTATGATGGATTAGCTGGCCTTGCCATCTGTGACATACTTCTGTAAAAATAAACACATACCAGTTGATGAAGGAGCTCTTCCCAGCCGAGTGGTTTCCCATCAGCAACACAGTGATTTTCTTCCTGGGCGGCAGCAACTTCACGCCAACGGATTCAGCTACTGTGATCAGCCCTGAGTAAACAAAGGTCACGGTCAGCTTACTCAACGATGACACATTCATAGATGGTGATGTTGTTTTTGTCCAAAGGTGGAGCCATCAAAGAGCTGTGGCACCGGCTGCAGGACTCAGGTAACATAGTCGAGATCAAGATTTCTAAAGTAGCATGAGAAGCAGCACAAATATTTCCTGTGGGAGAGTTTATCTGCAGGAGGATAAAATCTGGGAATGCATCAGAAAAACAGAGAAACACTTGATAGGAATCCAGAACGAATTCCTGAGAGACTTTCATGGCAAGTCTCCGTACATTTTTGACATTTCTACTTAAATAGAGTTGTTTCAAGACCTCTATAAGACCTCTCTTGATAACATGCCTGTCTTCCATTCTTAATGTTTTACACAACACCTGTGTTTGCCCCATGCCCAGGCCTCCATCCAGCAAGTTACATGTTCACATGCTGAGTGAGGAATCAGTGTTTGAATACATTACAGGTGATGTTTGTTTAATGCTATAATTTTAGACTTTTACGATGTATCTATTACAAAAGCTTATATCGCAATAATGATAAAATCGCGACTAATTGCGAGGCCCTAGTTGTAACCATCGGTTGCTGTCCACATGGAGTTATCTTAATTAGTTTTTAAAACTCAAATAAAACACATTTAACTTAAATTAAGACTTAAAACTAATGAACACGTCAGAACGCCTGACGCTCCGAGGAGCACTTGAATGCAGCATATCGCTCGTCTCAGAGACTGCTCCGAAATTGACTTCATTGGGAGCTTTACAAGAAAAAATCCTTGTGACTCTGTTGTAACATCATGATATAATTACTCTCTTTGTACTGTATGCCACACCTGTACACGACTAACCTGACTAGCTTTGACTTTAGCATAAAATATTTATTGGTAAGCTAGCTAACGGTTAGCCGCTGACGTCCCCTAACGTAAGAAATTAGCTAGCTGACGCCGGTCCGCGATAAAAGCCGAATATGATGACTTTATCATCAACAGGTGGATGTTGGAGCTAATTCCAGAGAGGACTGAGAGAAGTAAACTATTTGACAGGCGACTCACCGCTGTCTGGATCCGTGTACAGCTGATGACAGTCCCGCAAGATGCGCTCGTCGCAGGACACACCACCTGTTATCGAGTCTGCGTTTGCAGCACTTCGGCTCTTTATTTTCCCAGACATTTTAAAGAAAGAAAGAAAAGGTTTTAAACTTATGCGGACACTTGTTGAAGCACCCGAAGCCGAGGACTCTCTGAACTATCTGTGCGGGACAAAGCCGGCTCGCCTTGTTTGAATCGCCCCGGTCCGTTTGAGACGTAGCTCGGCCACGTCGTCAGCTTGAGCGGATTTGTGTCGCAGAGGCTTCTGGGTGATGTAGTTTTCCTGGAGATTAGATGTCAAACATGCAGCATACAATATCCGCATTTATTTTCAGCCATGCATCCAAACTCAGTGTTTGAAGGGATGACTGATAACTTACTATTTTTATTATCATTTATTCTTATCTGCTCACATCAAATTCAAAACTCTGCTGCTCAGCTCCTCCTTACTTAAACTCTCTGATCCAGGTCTACTATCCCTCCAGCCCACTGTCCAATGAAAGGCGTCTCATACAACATTCACAACAAGGCTCTAACTAGTTTCTAACTAGACTCCTCTCCTCTGTCGCATTGGAACAAACTACCAAACTCCATTTGATCTGCAGAGTCCCTTTGCACCTTTAAGTAAAAGCTAAAGACCCAGCTCTTTATGAACACCTGCGACCTTAATGATGATGATTATGATGACTGTCAATGTTGTGCTCTGCCTCTGGTCACTTCCTTTCAGCACCTGTGTGTCTGATGGGACTTAAAGCTGTTTGTTTACTCTTCCTGGCGTTGTTTCCTCCTCTCTACATCCTCGCTTGTGTTGTACTAACTCTCTGATGTTTGTCAGTTTGGATGAAAGCGTATGCTCAGTGAGTTGTAGAATTTATCTTCTACAAAGCTGACTTAAAGATTCAATTTCTTTTAGAATTTTTACTTTTCATAGTTAATTACTTTGTTCCGTCTGTCTGCTTGTGGTCGGTTCATTTTAATTTTTTACATTTTCAAGATAAAACATCTCAGTTCAATTCAAGAACTTACAAGTACAAATGGTCTAAAGCTCTGTGTTAACATTTCAAGATTCAAGTTTTTTATGTGACTGAATCAGCTGATAAGATGCTTAAAAAAAATGAACACAACTTATTAACAAATATGACAACACAAATCTTGTGGATCACTTCCAAGACACAGGTTTATTTCATGAGGAAAACTGCACAAATCAAGTCAAGGATTCACAAAGATTTACAATTTCAAATGGGTTAGATGATTTCAAAACACATGAAATCCTTTCAGTGCAAGTTTAGACATCGTTGATTTCTTCATATGATTACATCTACAGACGTTTCAGTGCGATCAGCTAAACTAAAATTTAAAAAAAAAAAGTGATCACTCATCCTTCCATTTGATTATTCTTGTCTTGCACCAACCACAAAAATCATACCATAAATAATACAGTGAAATCAATATTTTGAAGGCACTTTTTAGAGGAGATGTTGTTGTATGGAAGAATGAATCATCTAAGGAAACATGAGAGGAAACACTCTCCCTTCCTGCAACATCAAACCACTGCTCTCTCTGTTAATGCATCAGTGAGGAGCTGGGAGAGTGGACTGGGAGAAGTGGTTCTCAAACAGGGCTGGATTAATCTGCATGTGCCTGAAGATTTCAAGCATTATGTTTTATTAATGTCGTATGATGAAGTAAGAATCGTAAAGCTTCTGCAGCTGATACGTTAATGCAGATAATAATCATGTGATTCTGCAAAGTGTCGATGCCCGAGCAGCTGAGGAGGGAAATAAAGGACATGAGGTTCCTTCTGTTTTAGAGATTATTCATTTTAGAGTTAATTTAAAGGTCACATATTCTCCTCCTAAGAGCTGAGCGTCAGTTAGCTGCAGTTAGCTTTGCACACAGCCGACAGAAACGTCCTTCAGAGACACTCTGACATTGTGAGGACATCTCAGAGCCGACACTGATCAACTCTTTCACAACAGGGATCACACTTCAGCTAAACTTCCTCTCTGCCCCTTATCTCATAAGAATACTTCAAGTGGTCCAGCTTTGGTTTTGGTTTTTGGCTTCCTCTTGCTGACGGATGTGTCCGTGTGTAAGTGTCTGAATCATAAACGCTAATAGATTCAAGCTTCTCTCTTCATCACACAGTCTGCCCCGCAGTGAGATGACACAAACTGACGCAGGAGTTGTTGCACAAACGGGCTGTTCGGTGTGAAACAGCCTCTTCCTCAACCGTCTGTTAACACTTTCCAACATGTTTGTTGTCGAGGCCTCAGCCTGTCTGAGAGTCACGGCTCTGCGTGTTGGGATCAAAGTGAGTCTCGACTGTTTTTTAAAATCTGATCGGCCCTCCTTCTTCACACTTGAATTAGATTAGTATTTGTTGTGTTCTGCAGCTCTTTGTGTTTGTTCTTACGTGATCACATGGGGTTAATGTCAACCTTGTTAATACTTGAATATATTTGCATAATTTGAAATCATTTGAAGATCTCTGTCTTTGAGTTTAGTGTGACAATCGGCGCCATAGTGAACCTTAAAGTGTCGTCGTAAGAAAGATTCTTATTTAAGGGAATTTAATGTACACACATGCACGCACGCATCAAACTAATGTGATGCATATACAGCGAGGCTTCCCATGATTATTATGTTTTAAGTAAGTGAGGGTCAGGCATGCTAACTGCAAAGCATTCTGGGAAATAAGTTTTAAATGTTTCCTTCATCGTTATGTCGGTGTGTTTTAGAGTTCGTGGTCCTCGGTTACCAGTGAGCTTTTCTCTCCTTGGCAACCAGCTCCAGGAAACGGGAATGACTCGCGTAGAACGGCACGGACGAGTCCACATCGACCCACTTCACCTGACCCGCGTCATCGCCGGCCTGCAGAGGCAACCCGCTCACGCTGTCTCCTGGGATTAGAGAGAGAGATCTGTTATAGACCTTTAATGAGGCTGTACACAGAGCTTTACTATAGGATGAACTTTATACTTAAAGGCTTTATATGTGATTTTTTGATCCAGCAGATGTCGCCCTTGAGCACCAGCATGAAACCAAAACAACTCGCGCTGCATTGTTGTGTTAGCATGCTAATGCTAGCGATCTTTATTATGCTCGTATCTTCACTGCATGTAAATTTACCTGAAATGAGCGTGATCTAGAAACACAGTTAAGCAGTGAGTACAGTATGTTATTCTTCTTTTCTCTAGTCCCTCAATTAAACAACTTTTATACGTGAGGGGAGGAGTCAGCCGGCTGTCCTGACGATGTAAACAAACTGAAGATAGGACTCTGAAAACTCTGGAAACATCACAGACAGTGGGACTCGGGTGTTACACCCATTGTAGACAGTCATGACTCACAGAGTTATTTTCAGAGGATATACTTGATTTCTACATTTAAGTGTGAAAAATCACATAGAAAGCCTTTAAGAGCAGATATTAAATGTTACTGATACCCGATTCATCGTGGAAGTTGACGGCGACGGTCTCCATCCAGGCGTTGTCGGTGTTTCTTGGATCGTCCACGTAACCTTTATAAACCTGGAAGATGTGAGGAGATTGGAGTTCTACAAACAGACGCTCTCACTGATTGAAACGTGACAGAAGTGAACAGAGAGGGTGTGTCGGGGTGTTGAACCTGCAATCCTGATGATTTGAAGAGTTTGGTGATGCGTTCGTGGACCTTCGCCCTCTCAGACGGCGGCAGGGTCAGCGAGTTCAAAGCTTCCTCTGAGAACTCCCTCTGCAGCGTGAGAGACACCTGCTCGCCCGGGTCTACCATCCCCTACAACACGAGCACGGGGACACGTTTAAGGGACGGGACAACGACATCTTTAATACTGAAAACAAATCAGTGCCTCGGCTGCGTTTCCAGGAACTTCAAGTCTTTCTTTTCAAGCTTCTCCCAGCTTGTTCTCGTCTTTTGTTTTCACCGGGGACTAGAGAACTAACAAGAGCTGTCAGAAGCCACTACGTCCTTTAAACCTAAGAACGTCTCTAAGTGTTCAGTTCTGCTCGACTGTGTGAACTCTAAACGCCTGAAAACGTTCTCCAGCTGAACACAGATAAAACTATCATCGCTGCTCCTGAGTGTTTTGTACCTGAGGTTAAACCTGCCCGCCTTAATCTCGGTGTCCAACTTGGTCAGACTTTGAGCCAGCAGTTTGGTCCGCTCCTCTTTTTACCATCTGAGACACATATTGAAACTCCAGAGCTGAGATAGAAACGATTATTCACACCTTTGTTTCATCAACACTTGACGACTGTGATTCTCTGTTTACACGTCTCCACGATCCGACTACAACTGGTCCAACATGCTGCTGCTAAGCTGCTAACAAAACCTCCTAAAAGGTCTCATGTTACTCCAATCCTTCCAGATAATTTTCATGCTGCATGGTGAAGCGACACCAGCAGGACTCTGAGCTCCTCTGACCGGGCTCTGCTGCTTGTTTCCTCGCCGTAGACTTCAAACTGAAGGAGACTTTTTTGCCTTTCAGTTTGTTTGCTCCTAAACTTTGGAGCCGTCTCCCCCTGGACCCGTTTGTTTAGACGAGCCTTTCTTTGAACTGTCTGTGAATGCTGAACTGTTCTTTATGCGTTACATTAACGCCCACTGGACTTTAAAAATGTATCTTCCTTACATGCACTCTGTGAGTAGTTACACACACTAAGATTTTTTGTCATAGTCCACTGCACAGCTCCTACATTACACCTTTTGTTCCTTTTTGTTTTTTGTTTTATATTTTACATTTTTTAATTCTATTTTATATATTGTAATAGCTTCTTATACTGTATTATTTAAGTTGTTGATAGTTCTGCTTTATTTCCTTGTTAATTGTTCAGCACCAATACACCAAGTCAAATTCCTTGTATGTGTAAATGTACTTGGCAATAAACCCGATCCTGATTCTGATTTTGATTCAGATTCTTATTCTGTTACCATGTAATGGTTTAATAATCCTTTACTGGGCTCGACTCTACTCCCCCATGACCTGGGACTTTTTGGGGCCAAAATAACTTCCCCTGGAATCGATCCAGACTTTGGACCCTGCTGTGGAAACCATCCGAGGTCTCGGGGAAGGATCAAGCTGTGGGAACGCCGCTCTCGTTGTCCCTGATCAGACTTAAACAGCGCTGATCATATCATGGATAAGATGATAATAATCAAGAGTGGAATAACGACCGGACTGTGAAGGACAGTGGAGAGTCAGCAGATCTCATCAATAAAGACGTGATTAAAGACGTGAAGTGTCCTACCCCAGGAATAGCCCACTCCCCGCAGTCTTTCCTCTTGATGGAGACAAACTGCAGGATCGGACGTTTGGAGACCGGGTGATTCATCTTCGCTCCTTTGGCATCGACCTTCCATCTTCAGGAGAGAAGTGATCAAAATCAATAAAAAGCAGGCATTTGAATCCTTCTTTCTGTAGTTTGATTAAGGAGTGAACATTTAGTCTGCATGTTACCGAATGATACCGAGGAGTAAAGTAAAAGAAAAAGTGACCTGGTGACGATGGGATCTGCTGCGTGATTGGGTCCCCATCGTCCCAACAAACCTCTCCCGGTCACGCCCGTACGACCACGAGGATTTCTACACAAATAAAACATTAAATTAGTGGAAATCTTTGCAATGAAAAAGACGAATCAAGAGGAGGACTCTTTGCTAGGGAGAGGAGGGAGGAGGAGGACACTGCCTTCTTGTGACTCTTTGGACAATAATGGACTTTGAACTACGTACATGAGGACTACTTTCGAGCTAACATGCTAAGCTAAACTGCGTCAATATATGTTGTGGAAATTGACTAAATGAAAAGTTTGGGGTGAACGTCTCCCTGTACAAACTTACAGCGGCTTCCCCTTTTCAGTTTTGTAGTTCCCCTCAAAGCTCGTCCGGTCCACGCCTCCGTCCACCACGTTGAACTGTGGAGAGAAAGAGCTGCAAGACGAGCAGACGAGGGCATGAATAAACCTCATGACCTCTGACCTCTGATCATAAACAGCTGAACCCACAAGAATGACACAAATATGTACAGATGCTAATGATTCCAAAAAGCATCTCTGGAAAACTCCATAAAGGCTTCACCTTACTGAACACAAAAACAACAAGTGAGACAGCGTTCAACCCTCTCACAAAACAGGACATGTCACAGCAGTCAGAAATAAAAACATATTTTGCTTTAATGTAGAATTTTGTTTTTCACCCGATTTCAGGATCCGCCCATGCCGGCTTCTTCACCACCGAGGGGTCGGTGTGGTCGACTGCTTTATACTGCGGCAAGCTCTGACTCCAGTCCACCTTATCATCGGGGACCAGGAAGCGCTTGAGTTTGGACCCTGGGTAGAGGGGGCACCTGGACTTCACGTGAGGCGCTGCTGAGGATGGCATCGTCCTGACACCGGTGGTGTAGAGGTGACAGAGGCCGGACGTGATGGGTCTGATGGTCTGACTGGTTCTCAAAGGATACGAAGAGGAGCAGGAGAGCGTGGACCTGCGGGAGGAGAAACATGACACATGTGGATCAGAGAGGAAGCATCGCTCTGCTCCTCCTGCAGCTCGGGGCCAGACAACACCCATGAGTGAACTCCCTACACTCCAGGCTCTTCAGCTTATTATGGAAACCTTCCAGCATGAGTCCTCTGTCATACACTGTCAATAAATATATGTTCAACAGGACACAAAACACCTCACATCTCGTCTCTGAGCAGAACAATCACATCATGACAGGATTAGCTGCTATAGGACACTGATGTGTTGTGTCAGTGAAATTAAATCCATGCATGACTATTTGTTGACATTATATATCTTAATAATACAACATTAAATATAATTCAAATACTAAATAATTTCTCCTGGGAGTCCCGTTCATGCACAGTAAAATAATATCAAACAGTGGGCTAACAGAAACGTGTATTTTAATATTAGCTCTGTCAGAAAAAAGCTACAGCAACATAAAACTATTCCTGCTTCCCATGTCAGTGTGAGCTTTCAGCCCGACACTCCTTATAACTACATATCTCGTGGCTTGTTAAACCGTAATATTTAACAAACGTTACAGTCCGTACCTGAGTCCCGGGGAGCTGACGGTGAACGGGAGTCCGAGGAGAGTGAGAGCGAGACGAATCCGGCCGATCCAGTGTCTTTGCAGGACAAAATTAACCATTACCTCCGAGAAATCAATCAATATCGAGCTACCACAACATGCAGCACAGTATCCAGGAAGTGCACCGCCCGGCGCGATGACGTCCGCAGAGGGGTGTGGTCACGGCAGTCGCACTCGTTTCCATGGTGATAAGTTTCCACTGTTTTGCTGTGATTTACCCTCACCTTGAGTCGGTTCTAGTTGATTCATATTAAATTAAATATATTAAACTTCAATGTGAAATGGTTTGAATATTAATACTGTATAATTATTATCTTTATCTTATTAAAAACCACAAAAAACACTCGCAAACTCTTTTAAATGCTACATTACAAACTCGATTTCATTGAATACGAAGCCATTTTGTGTTGTTACAGTGGGGGCTGGGAAGTGCAAAATAAAATTAAAGTGGGAATGAGTTTTTGCAAAGCTTGACACAAATTTACATTTTGGAAAACATTTTTACATTTTATGAAACCAAATTACAAAATAAAAACTATTTTACATTTTAGAAAACAAGTTTACAAGATGTGAAACACTTTTTCCAGCACTGACACAAATTTGTGATTGTGTTTTGCTTTTGTAATTTAGTTTCTTAAAGGAAGAATGTGCAACATGTTACACATAAATATATTAGAAGTCAAGTATATGTGTAAATGTGTCTCTGAGTCCTGACTGTCTACAATGAGGGAGAAGCTCGAGTCCCGCTGGCTGTGTTGTTGTCAGAGCCGTGTTTACATGGATGGGGGCGGCCGGCTCCTCCCCTTGTGTGTAAAAGCTGTTTTAGTCAAGGACTAGAAAGAAGAAAAAGAACATACTCACTGATTATTTGGATGTTAGTAAGAGTTTTTAGATTATGCACATTCTGTGTCAGTTTAAATGCAATGTGAAGCTAACTAAAGTGCACTAACATAAGCATGCTAACACAACAATGCAGGGCACAGGTGACTGCAGCTCCAATAAAGGACAATCTGCATTCCAGCTGATAACTCTTTTGTGTGAGCTCAAGTAGAGGAGGGGTGGAGGTGTGTATCTGGAGGAGGGCGGAGGCTTCAGTATGGAGGAGGCGTGGCCAAACAGCAGTTTGTTTTGGTTTCATGCTGGAGCTCAAGGGCGACATTGCTATTGGATCAAAAAGTCTCACATTCTTGTACGTTTGTCTAAAGCTCTGTCAAAGTGTTTCACACTTCCCAGCCATCTTAATAATACCAAAGTGTCCAGATATACTGCTTTGTAAATGTTTCTTTCTAAAGCGGGTACATTCAGGTATAAGGTTAATATTAATAATTAAGTGGACAAAAGGTCAAAATGGAAATAATCAAATATAAAAGAATTAAGGACAATTTGATTGGTATAATAGAAACAAACTGCGTCACTTTATGAAAACGTTAGTCATGTTTTAAAACACACTTTTTTAACAAATAGTCTTATCTATTTTTTATGACGCTAATTATATCTTTAAAAAACATGAAGGCATTTCAACTGAGACTTTAGCAGGTTAACAGAATTTACGATGCCATAAAAAGGGGCCAAAGTCAGAATCATAAAAACAAAACTCCTGCCACAAGGTACAACAAAATCTACAAAACCACTCAAACCCCTTTCACCAGACTCCCCTGAACATTTCATACACTATCATAGAAAGTGTAATTCATGTCATGTCACTGCCTAGATGTTTATTTTTATATTTATCACTCATGTGCATGCTGTTTTTGACCAGTAATTTCCACTCTGCAGGAGAATTATAAATATTATATATATTATATATAAATTATAAATAAATAATATTTACAGTCTATATGATTATAACGCGTATCATTCTTTTTTTATATCAGGCAGCGTGGAACATGTTTGGACACGCCCACTCGTGGCTGCTGCATGTTTATTCTGCAGATTGCGTTTGTTTCGACGTGTCGATTGGAGCCGAGCGGGCGGCGCGTCATCACATTGACGTGTCTCCGCCCTCCCGAGTCACTCCGGTTCTCACATCAAACGCACCCGTGTTACCGTAGTTTGGCACGCGCATTTACGCTCGGTGCTGAGACTAAATCCGCGCTCGCGCACGAAATCCATTTACTCTCCGGTAGTAAGAGGCCCCTCACCGTGTCGATTCTCTCCGTCTATCAGACGATCCTCCCAGTTAGACCCCCCCCCCCCCTCTGTCAGACGGTGACTCGGCCTGAGAGCGGCGGAGGTCCCTCGGTGAAACTCTCTGACGGAGCAGGACCGCTTTGTGGAGGAAGAATGGCGGATTCGAGCAGCACCGCAGCGGCCGGGGCCGAAGCCTCCAACAGCGCCGCTGCTGCTGCCGGGGCGGCGGGCAAGGCTCCGCCCGATGCACCGCCCGCTGCTGCGGCAACAACCAAGACCGAGACCGTGAAGGGCCAGAACTTTGACGTGGGACCCCGCTACACGAACCTCGCGTACATCGGGGAGGGGGCTTACGGGATGGTCTGGTGAGTGCAGCTTGACGCCTCTGTTGGGCCACCGTAGATTTAAATCACCAGCGCTAGCTAACATAAGCTGTTTGTTAGCTGACAGTGTAAACCAGCTAACAGTTTGAGTTGTTTTCACCAAGCAGCGCCATGTTCACGTTAATCTAATCATGATGTGTGTTTGTAAAACTCTCACACTCACACAAACATCTCCTGCTGGGGTTAGCATGCTAACAGGTAGCTTCAGGCGTGGCTACCGGATTTTCAGGAAACAAGATTGGGAGTGATTGCGCAGGACGGAGTTTGATATGTGAAGAGAAATGTTTTGCGGACTGAATTTGAACAACAGATTTGATTTAGTTGTCCTGGTGACCATTCCCTTTATCCAGAGTCCGAGTCCCCCAAACACTTCGAGGTGTCCTTCTGTTTCTGATCGGTAAACATTGAGCCTGCAGCAGAGCTGCCGCAGAGGCTCCGTGTCGGAAGAGTCCGTTTTAACGGGGCCTCTGCTCGAGTTATCGCCGTGTGTGATCTGCAGACCTGTGTGGACTTGTTAAAACAACCCTGTTGCATTGACATCGACGCCAAGTCATCGCCGTGAAAGAGGCTGAGCTGCTGCAAACACGACGAGATGAGACAGCGCTGCGTGCCACTGCAAAGTGGATGGAAGCGTGAGAGCTCGTCCCACACATGGATCACTGTCACTTTCCCACAGCTGTGTGAGACAGCACGGGGCTGTTTGTTTGTGTCATCGTGGTCACGTGATTTCACCATTGCAGCACTTGATGTTTGTAAACAGAGTCGACACCCACTGGTTGATTCACTTACAGGAAACCAATGAGAGTTTAATGCTGCCATTAAAATCCGCTTCAAACCTGCGTGTTCATCGTAGTCCAGTGGATCCATCTACTGCTGTTTGTTATGTCACGCTGTTTCACGGGGCTGTGAGCATGCCCAGTGTATGCAACTAGTGCAACAACTAAAACACAGTATCAGAAGGAGGGATTGGGTTCGACTGTGTTTCCTACTTCCTGTGTTTAAGTATCACACTTCTTTTTTTTCAAACTTCGTCCTGATGCTGTGTCATGATTTAGGCCCCGAAACCCAGAACAGTGAACTGCTCTTAACTCAACCAGATCTCCTTCTACACCCACCTACATCAGCACTTCCTCTGCGCCTACACTCAGATCGACACCCACAGTTATCACAACAAACAGCCACACACATTTTAGTAAGACTTGTTACTGGAGATGGTCTGTTAAGACTTTGAGAAGCTTCCTGTTAGCACAGTTATTGGTATAATCATTGTGTGTGATTAAGGGAGAGACACAATACTAGAAAAATCAAACAATATTGACACCTGTTTGATACCTCGGCAACCAATAAGAGAAGTCCTGGGCACCTAATGCACAAAGACGTCATTTGCATCGTTCTTGTGATCTATGAAATGTTAACATTTTTCTACTTTGTTTTTAAGAAGCAACCTGTACATGGCAGCTTTGGCTCAGTGGTAGAGTCGGTTGTCTCTCAACTGAAAGGTCAGGGGGTTCGATCCCCAGCTCCTGCAGCCACATGTACGATGTGCCCTTGGGCAAGACAAGTTGCTCCCGCTGCTTCAGTGGTGGTGTGTGAACGTGCATGAATGGATGAGTTAATGCAGATGGACTCTTTACTCAGCAGTGTGTGAATGTGTAGCTGTGACCTGCGGTGTAAAAGCGCCTTGAGTAGTCCAAAGCCTAGTAAGGCTCTCTCTCGCTCGACAGTATTTCTTGCGTGAGTTTTTGTTTTAAAAATTTGACCAAAGAGGGGCGCTGGAGTCCTAGCAGTTAGGTCGCTCCACATGCACGGAGGGTGTAGGCCTCCAAGCTGGCGACCCGGGTTCAAGTCCAGCCTGTGGCTCCTTCATGTCATTCCGTACTCTTGTCTCCTCAGTTTCCTTCCCACTGAGCTGGCTTCTGTATTTTGGAAACAATCGATCATTAAATAACAGAGATTTTATCAAAGTGTTGAACATTTTGTCCGCTGTACCATGACTTCTGTTTTTCACGTTTCCCCTCCTCCTCCTCGTCCAGCTCCGCGATGGACAACGTGAGGAGCCAGCGCGTCGCCATCAAGAAAATCAGCCCGTTTGAGCACCAGACGTACTGTCAGCGCACGCTCCGAGAAATCAAGATCCTGCTGCGTTTCCACCACGAGAACATCATCGGCATCAACGACATCCTGCGAGCACGGCACATCGACAACATGAGGGATGTGTATCCTTTTAACGCTCTACAGGACGTCCGCTGGTCGTAGGGCTCCAAACTAAAAATGAACCCGCCTGTTAGAAAGAGTTGAACTCATTTTAAAAGAAAAGCTGCAGACGTTTCAAAAGAATGCATGTTTGTTGTTTGGCCATGTTGCAGAAAACTGAGCGGCCTCGCTTGAGGACTCTCTTGATTTATTGCAGCAGCTTGTTGTTTTTTTTCAACATATTTTTTATTTCAATTTTTGGCACAGAATAAAGAAATAGCATAAAAACAAAACAAAAACGACGACTACAAAGGGGAAAAAAAGCAGAAAAACACACATACAAGACACCCTGCCCTAGGTAAGGTTAAGATAAAGGTGAAGAGTCTCTTGATTTATTGCAGCAGCTTGTTGTTGTTTTTTTTTTCACTTTGGATGTTTGGCTTTTTGAAATCTGCTGTGGCTTCACCTGCTCCGAAGATGATTGCAGGAATTGTGTCCGAGTGGTGAGATCAAAAGTGAACAAATAAACAAGAAGTTATTAATCTAGATTTCACTCCCAGACGAGACGCAGTGGAGCTTCAGGATCTGAAAATGTAATAAGGTGAAACTCTGAAGAGGCGGTTATACTCGACCTGATGTTTCTGTCTGCACCGGATACATTCAGGGGGAATATGAATCTTCCAATTGATCGTAGTGGTTTAGGATTACATTTCTAACACAGCATGAAGAGTTCTGTTTCACATCGTTGATGCGTTTTAGACATGCTGCCATATTTCAGAGTTTAAAATGTTGAAAGCTTCTGTGAACTTCTGCTGCTGAATAATTAAGCACACATTTTGTAACGGCGCTCAAGAGAGGTCTGTGAGTGTCTGGTGGCGTCCGTGAGATGTGGTTCAGCTCCGTGGTTATCCTCCTTGACAGCCCCCTCCCTTCAGCTACATCGTGCAGACTCTGATGGAGACCGACCTGTACAAGCTGCTGAAGAGTCAGCGGCTGAGCAACGATCACATCTGCTACTTCCTCTACCAGATCCTGAGAGGCCTCAAGTACATCCACTCTGCCAACGTGCTGCACCGCGACCTCAAGCCCTCCAACCTGCTCATCAACACCACCTGCGACCTCAAGGTGGACACACACACACACACACACACACACACACACACACACACACACACACACACACACACACACACACACACACACACACACACACACACACGCACACACAGCAGAATCATTGAGGGACCTTATCGTTTGGTTTGGAGCATTTTATTGATGGTCTTGTGTATGAATGTAAAGATTCATCTCGAGGGCAGTTACAAATCGATTCAAAGGGGTCAAAGTTCATGTCGGTTCTCTGACCAATTAATCGCGATACGAGATTTAGAAATTGAGGACGCACCATTGTCTTTTAAATCGGAGGTGTAGAAGCATTTTGGCGTCCCCGAGACAGAAAATGAAAGAGGTGAGAAGATAACAGACAGAAGACAGAGAACTACACAAATAGAACAACCAACATGATGCAGCATTTAATCGACACCACAACGAGAAGCTCCAATCACCTCCGCTTGTTGAGAGAAAAAAAAAGGCCAAACCACACTGACAAGCGGGTTAGCAGCCTCGCTCGCTCAAACGAGTGCAAGAGCCAAAGAGATAACGAGGTGCATTAGTGCATTCATGTAAAAATTAAAGGAATCTTTTTCAGACATAATTTGTCTTTACTCTCATTTAGTAAAATAAATCTTGAGAGAATCTTATCTAGAGAAGTGAATCGTTAAGTCCCTACTCTTGTGGTAGATGTTATATTGTTACAGTAGTGCACATTGAAAACCTGCAGACATATGTCTCTGTGGTTCAGAGTTCATACATGAAGTCCGGGTACAAACTCGATGAGTCTGTTGTGTTCTTCTTTTGCATCAAACAGAACTAAAACTTTCTGCACTGCATCCAAAAATAATCTGATTTTTATCAGAATTTATTGACATGTTTTACAGCAAATGTTGCAAAATCTTGTTTGTAATTTAAAATGTTTGAGGCTGTCGTTCTCTGAGGCGGGGTCCCGGGTTTGAGTCCCACCTGTGGCTCCTCTCCTGCATGTCTCTCTCTCTCTCTCTCTCTCTCTCTCTCTCTCTCTCTCTCTCTCTCTCTCTCTCTCTCTCTCTCTCTCTCTCCCTCCCTGATGTCAGACTCTAGCCTCTGTCCTGTTTTAATTAAAGGCATACTAAGCCCCAAAAGAAATCTTAAAGAACATGTAAAATCCAAAAGTTTTGCTCATCATTGAACCGGATCTTGTGGGCGGGGCTTAAGATGTGAGAAACTTTGTAAGGGTTGTGCAAACATTTCATGGTGATCTTATCTTGTTTTTATCTTTTCCTGTTAGAAGTTGTGTTTCATGCCGGTCTGTAATATATGAAGTTGTGTTTCTTTGATATGTGTATCTCTGCATGTCGATTGTTTTTATTGTTTTTATTCATTGATTCTGCTGAGAGTGCAGCACTCAGGGCGCACTCACAGGAGGCCCAGTTGTCCCGTATTGTGCTGAAGCATGATCGTACCGTGTCGTTGTTTTTAGTTAACTGTTAGTAACCATTTAGTTTTTTTAACATTGCTCCCTGCAGAAAGTTCCCTCAGCTCTCTGCACGCTTGAGAAGAATGTCAGGAATGTGTCTGATGGATCGGCCCTTTCCTCTGACTCAAACACTTTGTTCTGTTTAGTGTCAGCTCAGACTCAGGAGCCTGGCTGCATGTTTCATATCTCGTGTTGTTGAAGATGAATATTTACTTATTAATCAACAGAAGTCTGTAATGATGTCACTCCGTCTCCTCCTCCACTCTGATGAATATTCATGTTTACTGACTGAGGAATGTGTGACGTGTTGGTCGTCCATCTGTTTGTTACATCTCTGCTCTCTGCAGACCACAAGAGGAACCATTCAGGGCACTGGGGCTCCCGCAATGCCTTCTGGGAAATGTTAGGGAAGCACAAACGGATATTTTGCAAACATCCCTCGATTAGACGATCATGTGGGCGGAGTTAAAAAAAACAAAAAACAAAAAAAAACAAAGGCAGCACAGGTCAAAGCTACTTCTGATCGACCAACTACTTACTTAATTCTCTTCACAGTAAATAAAGACTTTTATTTTGTTAAGTTCAGGAGTATTTAAGGTTAAGCTTTGACAAACAAAATGATTCTTAAATTTATAAATATTTCGTAAACATCGACAAAGTAACAACATTTACTTTACTTTTTTTTTGGAGCATAAAACAGGAAGAATGAACTTTGCACCTTCAAAATAAAAGCTCTGTATGTTGCTGTACATTTCTTGCACTTTGGTCGTTTGATTAAATTAAACTGAAATTTCAAAGATGCCGAGGAAATGAAGCTCGAGAACAGCATGACAACGAGCCCTCTGGTTTTCTGGTTTGAGGTCAAACATAAGTGTGGAGCGTCACTCGTAAACCATCTGCCGATGTGTGTCTTGACCTCTGACCCCTTTCTGTCGCCCTCAGATCTGTGACTTTGGCCTGGCGAGGATAGCCGACCCGGAGCACGATCACACAGGTTTCCTGACCGAGTACGTGGCCACGCGCTGGTACAGAGCTCCAGAGATCATGCTTAACTCGAAGGTAGGCGTCAAATGTCATGGGGGTGCAGTGGGGGGAGTGATCCCGCGCTCTGTCCTGTCTTCAGAGTTAGTAACAGAGGCGTTACAAAGGGCTACAGACTCGCCTATAAAAAGATGGACAACATGTCGGCTCCTTGAAAGTGAAGCCAAAACATTCAGATGTCCCCCGTGCTGACCAGCTGCTCCTTGTTTCCTTTCTGTGTGTGTTCTCGTCTCAGGGTTACTCCAAGTCCATCGACATCTGGTCAGTGGGCTGCATCCTGGCTGAGATGTTGTCCAACCTGCCTCTCTTTCCCGGCAAACACTACCTGGACCAGCTCAACCAGATCCTGGGTGAGGAAGAAAAAAAACGTCCTGTCCAAGAAATAATGTTTACCCTGTGCAGATATTTCAAGCATCGAGAAAGTCATAAATGTTGAGCATCCTCCCTGAGGTGCTCGTGTTGTCCTCCATACTTGTTTACCAAGATGACCTTTAATCACATTTAATTCAGCACTTACAAACAACATTTACAGCGATTTAACCCTGAAAAACTCAAAACTGACATTTTAGAGTTTAGGTTTCTCTGTCACAAAAGCACAGATACAACAAGTTCTAAGCCGTTATTTAAAGATGTCTGTCTTTCTGCGTTCAGGCGTCCTCGGCTCTCCGTCTCAAGAGGATCTGAACTGCATCATCAACATGAAGGCGAGGAACTACCTGCAGGCGCTGCCGCCCAAAGACAAGGTCCCGTGGGAGAAGATCTTCCAGGCGGACTCAAAGGGTGCGACCTCATCCCGTCTCTCTGACTCTGTTCTCCTCTGATGTTTGTTCTTCTGCACAACCCCGCTGTCTGATCTTTAACCGAAGCTCTCGTTTAATTTCTGAACACAGTTCTGGACCTGCTGGGCCGCATGTTGACCTTTAACCCCATCAAGCGCATCAGCGTGGAGGAGGCTCTGGCTCACCCGTACCTGGAGCAGTACTACGATCCCACTGATGAGGTACGCGTCCTGATCATGACCCCTTAAAGAGAATGATTCCAGTTATGACATCATCACTTAACAAAGATTAAAGACACTGTTACCTTCTGTTTTCATGAGTTTTGAAATCAAAATCTGAAGTGTTACAATATGTTGTCCTAATGACACCTGAGGGTTTGACTGATACCTGACTTTATTATTTAAAGCTTAAATTAAGTTTTATTTTGTGTGTGTGTGTGTAGCCGGTAGCAGAGGAGCCCTTCACCTTCTCCATGGAGCTGGACGACCTCCCCAAAGAGAAGCTGAAGGAGCTGATCTACGAGGAAACGGCTCGTTTCCAGGCAACCTACCAGGGCTCCTGAGACACACAGGTACGGGACAGCGACACTCGAGAGGTTTCTGTGAAGAGATTCAGAACTTAAAGGAGTTATTATTCCTTATGTTGGATGGCTTGTTATAATATCATCCGGAGTGTTTTTGTGCTAAACCACTAGATGTCAGTGGAGCACATGCGTTGAACTCAAATGTCACTGTGGACTCTCAAACTCAGAACCTCTTCAGCCTGTTTCCCTTTGTAGAAAAAGTGTGAATGAATCAAACTGTGAGAGCAGAAATGATTCACACACAGAAAAGCTCGATGTGGAGTCAAAAATTTAAAAAACCTGCTTGTGTTGTAGTACTTGAGATCGGTCTTGGTCTTAAAACTTTTTGAAGGTCTCGTCTCAGAATCGAAAGCATTTTGACTCGGTCTCAGACTGAGTGGACTCCAGATCCTAAATCAAGGCCGGTCTAGACCACCACTGATATTTTTGCTATTTTTCTACTTCATTACTGAGAATTAGAATTTAAAAACGGTTAGCAGGTAACACTTTTAGAGAGTTGATATTCTGAACATCAGTAACATCGTTAGAGCTGTACATTAAAGGCTTTATGTGATTTCTTGATCCAGCAGGTGTCGCCCTTGAGCACCAGCATGAAACCAAAACAACTTGCGCGGCATTGTTGTGTTAGCATGCTAATGCTAGCGATCTTTATTATGCTTGTATCGTCACACTGCATGTACATTTACCTGAAATGAGCGTGATCTAGAAACACAGTTAAGCAGTGAGTACAGTATGTTATTCTTCTTTTCTCTAGTCCCTAAATTAAACAACTTTTATACACGAGGGGAGGAGTCAGCCGGCCGTCCTGACGATGTAAACAAACTGAAGATAGGACTCTGAAAACATCACAGACAGTGGGACTCGGGTGTTACACCCATTGTAGACAGTCATGACTCACAGAGTTATTTTCAGAGGATATACTTGATTTCTATTATATTTAAGTATTGAACATGTCCCCTTTAAGGTTCTCGTCCCTCTGTCACATGTTGTTGTTATTGTTCAGTACAAGTCATCACTTTTAGGATGTGTCCATGTGGCTGAATCCTCGTTTAACTTCTTTTTCTTTCCTCCCTCTTTTTTTTCTTCTTTTAGCCCTAAAGGTTGACAAAGCCACGCTGAGGCTCGGAACAAGAAGACCGCCCCCTCCCCCCAAACGTCTCGCTAAAAACAAAAGAAAAAAAAATGCATCTTCAAGAAAGCAACAAAAAGAGAAAAATATGAACATTTAACGGCTTTTCTTTCCATTTCTACTGCGAGAGCTGCGGGTCACTTCTGCTCTCTCTCCTCTCACCTAACCTTCGTTACCTGTTCCATCTTTTCCCGTCTGCAGTAACTCCTCCTCCTCCTCCATCAGACGTCTTTCTTTCCTCCTGCTGCTGCGTTCTCTCTCTCCTCTCTGTCGCTCCCTCTCGTGTGGAAACACAAACTGCTGTATTAACCGACATCATAACGCTCTCAGTGTGAAGAACAACCTGGAGGACTCGAGGGCTAACAGAACGGGGAAGCTAACCGGGTGTGTTCATGTATATACAAATGCATATAGAAGCTTTTTTTTTTTTTGTTCGTTGGTCTTTTTTCGAGTGCTTGTTGCCGTTTTTTGTTCGTTGTTTACGTGTTTGCGGATCCGCTCGGGGTCGTCTCTGTTTGGTTTCTATCTGCTTTAACTTTTCTGAAATCTTGATTTTCGAGGTGAACGTTGGATGTGTTTACCGGCATGTTGGCGGCTTTGGAAGATTGCTTTTGCTGTCGCTTTCTCTGAAGAAGAATCTTTGTACGATCCTCGTGTGAATGCATGAACTCCCTGAAATGAACCAAAGTGGCTGAGCGATGCAGAAACCAGGCGGGGGCGCCGTCTAAGAAAACTTTTTTTTATTATCGTTTTTGAGTTGTTCCTTCAACGCTTCACGTCGACCTAAAAATGTGTTCAAAAGGACGGATTCAGAGAAATCCCTTCACCTGTCGAGGTTTGTTTACATTCATACAGTTCGAACAAATCAGAAAAGAAGATTAGTTTTATTTTCTGGTATTTTAGAGATTTATCAGGAAGTCGTTTGGCCAATAAGATGTCAAAAATTAAAAAAAACACGGGGTTAACGTCGATCAGCGGGGAAACGGCAAAAACCACAACCTGCAGGTCATCGGCTTAGTGTCATAGCAGCGAGGAAGGAAAGACAATAATCATGTTTTTAAAAAGCTTCAGTCAGAGTCGTTGGTGGTTATTTTAACAGTCAACAGGTACTCGATTCATTCGTTGCAGCTCCATCAGATGGAGTCTAATAGAGTTCCTGTTTCCTCGGATACAAAAACAAAAACACTGACGTCTCATTTTCCAGAATCCTTCAGGTTTGTTGTTGAGTTTTCTGATTTAGAGTCGACTTAAAACGATTGTTTTGGACACACAGCATTCCCTTATTTTAAGTGTTCCACAATACCAGCTGATCCAGAGTCAGTATTACATTCCTAGACGAGAACCGTGTTCTGGACACCTTCGACCTTTACCTCCCCGTCATGATTCTCGTTCTTCGTTTCTTCCTCCCCGGAGAGATTTAGAGTTTAACGTCTGTGAGGTCGAGGGGAGAAACTAAACAACGTTAACTTGATGTAGCTTATTTTTTTTAAACGCATGCGGAGAGATGAGGTAGTGAACTCTCCAACGGGCTCGATCTGTTCGGCTTCACAGCTGCGTCTCCTCCCAGAGAGTCACAGGAGCTTTTCTCTCCAACAGAGTCAAAGTGTCCTCACATTGATTTAAAAAAAAAAAGAAGCTGTTTCTGTTTTTCAATCTCTCAGAAATGTTCGGCCACGCCCACATGAAAGTCTCCGTTCTGTAGGGGGGTCAGTAAAGTCTCCATGTAGTCCCCGCTGCTTAGTTTCTCTGAAAGTCCCAGAGAGAAAGTTCCTGCAGTATTAGTGTGACATTTGAATGAACAGAATCAGATGTCTGCAGACAGTCGTAAATGTTTACAGGAGCAGCTCGTCTTCTTCTGAGGAAACGCTCCATGTTGTTGCTTAATGCTGTGACCAACATGATGATGTTTATGAAGCTGTCAGTGTCAGAATCAAATCACAAACGACATATCCTTAAGGTTAGGTGTGTAGTATTTTAAAGTCGATCCTGCAGTCATGGACACTTTGAATAATAATTCTCCGTAACATGACACAAACAAGTCTGGTTTCCCGACCTGAGGGGATGTTTTGGTGAAATGTGGAAGTCAAACACGGATTATTCCGACTCTCCAAAATTGTTAACCACTTTTTTAAGAAGTCCTAAACTCGTACATGACTTGAACGCAGCATAATAATCAACATTCATGAAGTCTAACACAGGAGCGTCAGAGTGCTGTGACGTCGTTTCTGCTCAAGAACTTTTTATTCCTGATCCAGAAGTTCTTTTTGTTGCTCCAGTTTCCTCTCCTCCTCGGCGCCGCGTCGCTCTGCATGTGTGTCCTGTCTGTGTGCATCGTTCCTGTCATCTGTTAGCGTCTGCAGCCTCCTCTCTGTTGTCTGGATGTGACTTTACTAACCCCCCCTCCCTGCTCCATGGGTCCAGCTCAGTCTGCACTGGTTTTCTTTTTATTTGTTGCACGGGGACCATTAAAGGAAATGGACCAACACATGCACTGGATTCTGACCCGTGACGCTCAAAGACACTGATCTCCTTCTACTTCATCGTCTTGTTTTTCTCAGCCAGCACTCTTGGAGGCTTTTTTTTTTTTTTTTTTTTTTGGTGCATGTTGTGATGTAAAATCTTTTTTGCGAAACCCCCTGACTCCCTCCTCGCTTTACTCAAAGGGCTGCCTCCCCCCCACCCTCCTCCTCTTTTCTGTCTGCTTCTCCTCAGTGGGAATGTTAAACCCTGCCTCCTAATCCAGATCACTGACTCTGCTGCCATTAGGAAACTCATCGCCCCCTCCTCCTATAGTCGCTGGAAACTCACTCCGATCATGTAACCCAATCAGCACGCCTGCACTTTGTCCTCCCAGCCACGCCACTCCCTCTGAGGTTATCTTTGTCTTTTCCTCCTTGTCATGCATCCTCCTTCTCGTTCAGCTTTAAGTTTGGTCTGCCGTGTGTGAATACTCATGGATCGTCTGCGTATAAGCGTACCTGAATCTGCTCCTCAGCAACATGAAGCCAAGGCTCTTTTTGTCCTGTGTGTGTGTGTGTGTGTGTGAGTGTGTGTTTTCTGAAAGTTTGTACAGCCCTCTCCCTGCAGGATTCACTTTCCTTTTGTTTTCGGAACAACAACAAAAAAAAACAGTCGCAAAAAACATTCAGTTTGTATATTTTGTGCAGCAGAAAACCCGCCCCTGCTTCCTTTTCTTCTTCTTCTTCTTCTTTCTTCTTCGATCTGCTGCCACACCAAACTTCTCCGACCCTGACGCACTCACACACACTCCCTCTCTTTCCGAGGCGTGTGCGTGTGCGTGTGCGTGCGTGCGTGTGCGTGTGTGTATAAACATCCACACAGTCCGGACCACTCTGTCTTGAGGTTGTTGTTTTTAATTGGCTGTTCTTATTCTTGCTATCGTTGTTATTAAGGTGGGTTGTTGTATTTTATTTTTTACATAAAAGGGAGCTAAAGTTGTATCATTTTTTTTTTTTTTAATTATTAGTTTGTTAATAACTGTATTTTTTTTCTTCTCTGTTTTGGGCGTGATTGTTTTTTGGCAGTGTTTGAAATCTTTGCTTTGATTTCCCCCTCAAAGATCTTATTCTAAGAAGTTATTTTAAGAGAAGACAGACGTGCGTTCTTGAGGGTTCTAGTCTGTATATTCTATGGGTATTATGAATTAAACGATTAACAAAGACGCTGAATTATATACATATAATTAAATAAAAGTTCCTGATACTGTTACAGCTCTGTGTGCTTCTGTGTTTTCTTTTTTTTTTTAAGGACTCCTGAGGTGACCGTAGAGATGATTGTTCACAAAGAGACAAAACCATAACGAGGTGATGCAATGACGACGAGACACAAACATCAACCGCTGATTAAAAATAATCCAAAAAGAGGGAGCGAGACAACACTGAGTTATTCAAAACATCTACAAGATATGAAATTAAAGACAACCATGAAATGATGCAAAACAACCACAAAGGAGCGCCGGTGGCCTAGTGGTTAGAGTAAAAATCAAACAGATGTAGGAGGGTTAGGGGACCGGTTATATGTACCCATCCGGGGTCAACCCAGCAGGTGTCACTGATTGTTACCATGGAAACACCGGCCTGCAGGTTTCTCCTAAACAGGGCAGAGCTGCACAAGAAGTTCCTCTGATTGTTACCTTGAAAACACAGCGGTTCATTTTAGGAAGGCGGTGAGTATTTACGCTCCAAGAAATGTATTAAAAAAACTGATTTGACTTTAGTGGATCCCCTTCAGGATAAAGATGTAGGAATTAATGTTGACCTGGACCGAGAACTGAGATATGGTGCATATGCGTGCATGGGTGTACACAGCTCTACCTCTACATGTATGTTATTGCAGAGGTTTTCTTTTTTTTCTCTTCAGATTTTTTCTGATTGTGTAATATTGGCTGGTTGGTGGGTGGCTAGGCTTGGGGGAGCATTAAGTGTAAGTGATTGGGTGTGGTGTGAGTGTCTCTTTGTTTAAATGTTTTGGATTACTGAAGATTTGTAAGGACCCCCTCGAAAATTAGATGATGCATCTCAAGGGGCTATCTTTGAAATAAATTACAAATTACAAGAAGAGAGCTTTAAGAGTCCTCGGAATAAATCTCCCTGTGTGTCCTCTCAGCTGACAGAGAACCGGCTCGTCCTGCTGCGTCCCTCCTGACATGTCTGAGCACAGATTCCTGCTCTTTCCCATCATTCCCAGAGATAGTAGGCATGAGTGGACTAACAGCAGAAATGTCTAATAAATCAAGGACCTGTGTGTCCTCAGGGTGGACAGCAGGAGAACAGAAACACCTGGAACGTGATGCTCTCTCTGCCACTTTCACTCACATTTGACCTGAGAGAGGGAGAAACCTCTGGAGCTGCTCCGCACGTCTCTGTGAATAGATCGACAATGTGTTGTGTTGAAAAGCAGCGTTTGTTGCTCCATTGTTTCAAACATTCCTGCTCTGCTTTTGAAGCTGAACAATGCAGCGAAACACTTTGCTGACTTTGTACTGTATATGTTTTTTAAAAAGCTGTGTTTCATATTTGTGGGTCAAAGTTTACATTCCTCCTCACAGGAACATGTCCCCTTTGTCAAACACACACACACAGGAGGATTATAAGAAACATGCTGAGTCTGACGTATGGAGAGCAAAAGCAGCAGCCACTGCTTAGTCTCATGCATTTAGCACCTTTGAGTTAATGTTTAAAAGAAGGTAACAAACCCACTGAGATGAATCTGTTTCACAAGGTTGACCATGACCAAGAGGGTACACGTCTTCATAAACATGACATGATTAAGAAACTGTTTAAAAATAATTATTTAAAGGCAGGGTTGGTAATTTTCTCCAAATCCACTTTTTATGATTTTGTTTGAAATTGTCTGAAATTAATAACTCATGTTCTCTGAAAAAGGAACAAAGAGAATCCATCATCTGTAGCAGTTTGTAAGCCTGGAAAAACTTCAACCAATGTCTGCCACGAGGTGTCAATCTGATGAACCAATCACGACACATCATCATCTCTTCATCAACGGTCGGTCGATGACTCAGGCGTCTGAGGTCAGGTGTCTCGGTCTTCTGCTGGACTCAAACTCTGAAATTTAACAAACATGTTAAAAAAGAATCAGCGGAAACTTGGAAATATGTCTGTACACATTCAGACTCATCAGAGACTGCGTCACAAAACATTCATGCACGCTATGATTCTCTCGCACCTCGGCGACTGTGTCACCTCGTGGTCACAGGCAAGTCCATCTGTGACAAAATCCATTAGAGATACAGGAGAAGCATGCATTAAAAATACTGCATAAACATCCCATTGTTGTGTACTTGAGGAACAGGGAGAGAAATGTGTTTATTAAAGCACCACAGAAGAAGAAACGCAGGAGGACCTTTGATATATGTATGCACTCTGGAGTTTTTGGAGTTCCTCCCGGTCACATATAATCTGTAAACAAGAAGATTTAGTGTAATCATAACATCAAGAAGTGTGGTGTGAGAGTACAAATGAGCCTGATGTGCACAACAATGAGGAAGATTAAAAGAAATCCTGTGAAAATGTTGGCAAACATTCAGCGAACAGGTATGACACACACACACACACACACACACTCACAAAGGCATGAGTGTGACAACAGAGTAAAGAGAGAGAGAGAGAGAGAAAGAGTATTGCCACAGGCAGGGGAGAGGCCTGACAGAGAGAGAGATAGAGAGAGAGATAGAGAGCGAGGGAGGTGACCTGCAGGTGACGAGCTGTTGCTTCATTCACAGATCTTCACAGCGCTGAAGGTTTCAGGAGCCTCAAAGTGAAGCTAAAGGAGATTTACTTCTGTCTCGCTCGTCTGTTATTTTCTGGAGTTTCACAGAAAGAAGTTTGTCCTCGTCAGAGCTGTGGATCTGACCTCTTCTACCTGATACAGATTTGCAGGATTTATTGGAGCCCTGTCTGGGGTTGTGTTTGATCTCTGCGGTGGATCTTGCAGTGGGAGGCTCGGTCAACTTTGTGTTTGTGTTTGTAAGAGGAGGATGAGCAGTTTCCTCTTCTTCATCCTCCCTGCTCTGGGTGGATACGCTCTGACCTCGGTGTACCTGCTGAAGAACCCGCTCGTTCTGCACAGGAGGAAACGCACGGCCTTCTACTGCACCCACATCTCACACAGAGGAGGTAAGAGAGGAGGAGGTGCAGCAGGAGCAGGAGCATTTACATACCTCATAGATAAATAAATGTATGGAAAAGACTCAGATAGCTGCTGATTGTCGCTAACATGTAAATAAAATAAAGTTCTAATGTGACTGGTTGTAAAAAAAGTGGAGCTCAAAGAGGAGGCCCCTAATTCTACATCCCTTTAAACCTTAATATAAGGAAAACAGGTGAGTTGTATAAACATTCAGCCTGTACAGTTGAAGCGAGATATGAGATCTAGAGACCCAAACTGTTTTTGTACCAGGATGTAAACATGTTTATTTTAACATGGAGCTCTATGGAAACTGACTCACTGCAGGAGACAGACTCTAGTGGACACTGGAGGAACTGCAGCTGTAAAGTTGTACATTTTAACATGGAGCTCTATGGAGACTGACTCACTGCAGGAGACAGACTCTAGTGGACACTGGAGGAACTGCAGTTTTTGGAACATGCTTCATTCAGGAGGTTCCAAGAGCGTTAACGAAGCCCTCTTTGTTTGTTTTCAGGATGTGGAGAGAGGATAGAGAGCACGATGGATGCGTTCACACAGTGAGTGTAAAATCAGGACTTATTTCAAACCCCTAAGCCACAGGTCACACCCCTTATTATACCTTTTTACCTATTATCACTTTTAAGCTTCTTTAAATAGAAACGGGTGCGCCAATAAAAACATAAAATAATCAGGACAAAATCGCTGTAAACATGTTTATATCTGCTGTAAAAACATTTTAATATGGATGTGACATCTTTTGGAGGCAGCCTCAAGTGGACACTCGAGGAACTGCACTTCTGTATTTGCTTAATATTTTGTATCTGTGCATTTAAAGGGATAGTTGCTGTTTTTTTTCCTAAGTGGAGTTGTATGACGTCATGAGGATCCTGATTGAATTTACACATATCTGCTAAATGGCTCTTTAATGACGCGGTGTTTAATCCCTCCGCCGTCTGTTCCTCTGTCTGCAGTGCCGTTGAGCAGGGCACGCAGATGATCGAGCTCGACTGTCACCTGACGCACGACGGACACGTGGTGGTGTCGCACGACGAGAACCTGCTGAGGCAGACCGGACATGACGTCAGGATGTCCTCACTAAACCTACAGGTGGGAGCTCATCATGTACATTTGTATCATAATCATATCCCCTTATGATCTCCAATAAATCTCCTAAGATGTCTTAAATAGAACTGGATCAACAATGTGTCTCATATTTCTGTGTTCAGGACCTTCCTGTGTATAAGGAGAGACTGGAGGTGACGTTTTATGCAGGTGAGTTTCTCCCCTCATTCTTTAACTTTTAATCATTAACAAAACCAGTCAGTGAGACTGTGTGTATTTGTGTGTATCTGTGTGTGTGTCTATATAGTTTTATAATCTCTGTATTTCGGTCCTGCCTCCCAGGTCGTTTCAGCAGCGGTGCAGACAGGAAGTTTGCTCTGCTGGAGGATTTGTTCAGGAAGTTCCCTGAGATCCCGGTCAGCATTGAGATCAAAGAGAACAACAGTCAGCTGATTGAAAAGGTGCAGAACACATAAAACATGTCCCCACACTTTCCTTTACACTATTCAAACTGTCTTCAAACATTTCTCTCCTGCTAGTCTCCCCCCCTTTTCCTCGGCTCTTACAAACAGCTGCAGCCAAAACTCTGATCTCATACCATTTTTAAGCTTCTCTACATGATGTCTTGAAGAATCCATTTTAAAAACTTCTTTAAACTCTTGTCTGATTTGGCCCTGAGCTGCTCTCCCATTTCACCAAAATCAGAGCCTGAGGTTCAAGAAAAACGAGTTTTTCTGCTTCATGGTCCTGACTTTAAACTATGCATGACTGAGCTGTCAGACTTTAAAAACGTCCGGCCTGTAGAAACAAATATTTCAGTTAAAAAAACCCACACCTGAAGACGTAGCAAAGAAGCTGCAGGAAGCTTCTTTTAATTCTAAAATGCAAAGCTTTTAACTTTCCTTAACTTTTGTTACTGTTGTCTGTTCTCTCTTGGTAATCCCCGAGGAAAACTCCCTGAGAGACATGCTTCTCACACACACACACACACACACACACACACACACACACACACAAGCACAAACAAGCCTGTGGAGATGAGTTAGTGGAGAGATGTCTGAGTGAGAGGAGCTGCTGGAAAAGGAGCACAGCAGAGCTGTTGCTGGTGTGGTGTCTTGCTGAAGGGCATCTCGGCACTACTCGGGAAGTGATCTGGCACCTCTCCAGACCAACTTCCATACTTTGGTCCGCTCGGGGACTTGAACCGGCGACCCTTCAGTTTCCCAACCAAAGTCCCCACAGAGTACAGACTGCCTCCCTTTTCTCAGGCTTTTTATTCCTGAGTTCAATTGTTTGTATTTATACATTATTATATTTCATTTATATGTGTACATATATGTTAACGCGTAGTCACAAGCTTATGTGTATCTACATGTGTTTGGATTGTTGTTTTTATTGTGTGTATGTACCCATCTACTCCTAAAATTATTATTTATTTAACTTATTTCATTATATTTTAACTTTCTTCATTTTCTTCTCTGATTGGTTTTAAGTGAGAAACTGCATACAGAATATGTATCACTGCTGTTTTCTACTCGTGTGAGAAAAACATCCATCCATTTTCTATGCCACTTTTTCCCTTCGGGGTAGCGGGGGGGGGGTCGATCCCAGCTGTGATTGGGCAAGAGGCGGGGTTTCACCTGTCAATCACAAGGCTGACATTTAGAGCCAGACAACCAGCCACACTCACATTCACATCTACGGGCAAGTTAGAGTCACCCGTTAACCTAACGAGCATGTCTTTGGACTGTGGGACGAAGCCGGACAGAACTCACACATGCACGGGGAAAACAAGCAAACTCCACAGAGAGGCTCCTGTCAGACGGGGATTCAAACACACCACCGTGCAGCCATGAAAAACGTCTTGTATGAATCCAGTTTTTCTCACATATATTCCCTCTTCTCGTCCTCTCATGTGTGCAGGTGTCTGACCTGGTTAAACGCTACAACAGAGACGAGCTCACTGTTTGGGCCTCCGTGAACTCCAACATCATGGAGCAGTGCCGCAGGACGGTAAATGAACCACCAGGGGGAGACAAAGCCACAACTTTTACTGTTAATAACCAGGCAATTTGAAAAGATGTACCTGCTTTGAACAGACAGGTGACCTGTCATGACCTCTCTCTCTCTCTCTCTCTCTCTCTCTCTTATAGAACGGCTCGATGCCGTACAGCTTCACCATGACCCGAGGCGCCGTCCTCCTGCTCCTTTTTTACAGCGGCCTGCTGCCCTTTGTGCCTCTGGGGGAGAGTTTACTGCAGTTCTACCTGCCGCACGTCATCAACAGGTGTGTCATCATGTCTCTGACACCTTCAGTGTGTTCATAGTCATCTTCATTTCGCTTCGCACTGGTACTTCAACCAGCAACCCTCCAGTTCCCAATTCAAGTCCCTGCAGACTGAGATACTAATCTGTTAATCTCAGTAATTCCAAAACATAAACACAAATGACAAAAAACTAAACAGCAACAACTAACAAAAGAGAAGAAAGAGGTTACTCAATGAGAGTGGACAAAGATAAGATAGGAAATGATTTTTTCAAGTTATTATTTTTGGGCCAATTTCCCCTCAGACAGCTGAAGAGAGACAGGACATGTTGGGAGGAGAGAGAGGGGGAGGACGACATGTATGCAGCAAAGGGTAGAGGTCGGATTCGAACCCCCGGCCACTGCAATGAGGACTATAACCTCTGTACACGGGGCGTGTGACATATCCACCACACCAGTAGGAGAGAAAAAAGATGAACATAAATCAAACTAAAATAACACAAAGTGGAGAAATAAAGTGATAATTCTCTGATGTTGTACATTGAATGGATGACATGACAGTTATGTCTGTTTCTCTCTCTCTCTCTCTGCTGCAGGACGTTCATCCCTGAGAAACGCATCCTGAGGAACAGACTGATCATCTCTCTGTTGGAAATGTGCGTACACTTTAGCAAACATTGGGGATCATTTCATGCAGAAAATTCAACATTTAGGGGAAGAAACGATGCTCTTATTGTAAAAATGAAATCCTTATTATTATTTATTCACTCTGTTATTCCAGAGTAACAATGAGGAAAAGTCTGTTCAATCACCTCGCAGCCCGAGGGATTCAGGTAAGAAGTTCTTCAATTTTAATTTCAGATATATTTCATGATTTGAATCCTCTGTTTAGTTAGCTCACCGACACAGACATCAGACTGACTGTGGTGTCCGTCACCTGCAGGTTCATCTGTTTGTGTGTAATAAAGAAGAGGACATAAAGGCTGCGTTCGAAGTCGGGGCCACTGGGGTGATGACCGACTATCCAACTCTTCTGTCGAGTTACCTCAGCAGGAACACAAACCAGAGCTGAGCCCTGACACATCGAGAACTACAACACACTCGGGAAACAGCAGCTCTAAGAAAAAGAAACTGTGAAAGAGAAGAAACACAAGGAAGCTGTGAGTGCCCTCGTGTGACTGTCAGACTTGTTGGACAACACGAACACGGCCCAGACGTTAAAGGTCAGGGACTTGATGAGCTGAGGGGACACCTCGCAGACAGCTAGCAGCTCCCACCTGTCACTCAAAGAGGCCACGCCCCCTAATTCTACATCCAAAATGTAAGAGGAACAAAACTGTCTCTTATCTCAAACCTCAAACTGTGTTGATAGATTTATCTTTGTCTTTGTGATGGCCTCCACCAACAGTCTGTTGAGTGTTAAAGACATACACACTCATTTCCTTTCATTTCTGTCCTCAGTTTGTGCAAAGTGAAGCTGTGATTGGAACTGGAGTTGATCATTAACCGGGTGATCTGTGTCGCCTGACGTCTCTTTTCTCCTGATAAGAGAGATAACGTGACTTTGTTTTGACTCTCTGATTTTATATCCGATCAGAAAACGCTGATTTTAAGAAATAAAGAACCTGGAGTAACGTTCATTTTATGCTTTTGTATCTTTATTTCTACATTTGATTGGTGGTAGTGAAAGGAAGAAAATGATGTTTCTAAGCTGTGTTGTGCATCAGGGTTCATTAAATCTCCCTCTTCTGGATGTTTCACATTAAAAGAGTTTTTTTTTTTCCGTGTGCACAATAAGCCTCACCTGTGTCCTTATTTTTCCCAGGCTGCGTTCAAAGTCCGACCACTCTGCTGTGATAATAATCAACCTCTCTGTTGGAGGAAACAAAGGCTGTATTTTGCTGCCCTGCTCGGCCGTGTGACAGTGAATTAATGGCACATAAGTGGATCAGTGGATGCAAAGAGCAAAGGTTTGAATTAGTGACCCAGAAGAGAAATAAGGTTCTTGTGATCGCAGCCTCGACTTCAGCTGCCGCTAACGACACAGAAAGCGTGATCAGTCACACTTTCCGGAGTATGGGTGAAGTGGTGTTGGATTAAAACATGCTGGGACTAAATAGTGTAAAAAATACAACGTTATAATGCAAAAACATGCAAGAAATCTGAGATAATTAGTTTAATTTAATCAGGAACAGTTTGACAGATGATTGTTTGAAACTTTTCTCAGCAGAGAGATAAAAACTTCCCTGTCCACAGCTTCGAAACTCAGAATATTTGCAGTTTTTCTTTGCTGTTGATTGTAAACTGAATATCTTCGTAGATTTGATTGTTCATTAGACAAACAAGAAAACCAGGAAACACCTTCTTGTGCTCTGGAATCTTGTGATGTAGAATAGTTAATAAAAAAGTTTGACTGTCCTGATTAAAAGAGAAAAAATGAAGTGTGGAGAGGCAGTCTTAAACTGAAAGTCTGAGGCACTCTGATAACATATAAAAAGCCTTTATTTGTCAGGGATTGTCAACGCGAGTCTTCTCAGGACATAATTGATAAAGATGAGACAGGTGCTTAAATAGGGTGTCATGTGATGTCATGGTCACATGATACATTTCAAACATCTGATTAAGATGTAAACAAACACAGCGACTCATATATTATGACACAAAATATTTCAGAACTTGTTTAAGTAAGGTAGGATGCCATGAAAGAACAAGTTCAGTGCAAAACACACACATACAACAAGCTAGCCCTAGCTCTTTTCTGATTTATAATCAAGTATTTAACATCTTAGTTCCTTCTTAGTTTTAGATATTAAGAGTCTTGTGCAGACTTTCTTTAGTTTTAAAACTGGCTTGTGCTGTTCTAGGTACATTTGGGCATTCGGGGGTGCAGATGGCCTGGTGGTTAGTGGTTGTGCTATATGTCCTTGAGGCAAGTGGCCCAGATTCAAATCTGACCTGTGGCTCCGTTCCTGCATGTCATTCCCCACTCTCTCTCTCTCTCTCTCTCTCTCTATCCCTGATTTCTGACTCTATCCACTGTCTTGTGTCACAAACAAAAACTTAAATGTATTTATTTCTTGACCTCCTTCCTAAAATATATCCACTGAAAGGAAAAGGAAAGGTGCAGCCACAGGTGAGAACTGTAAACAAATGGTGAAACCACAACAACAAAACCACCTGAATGTCCAGAAAATTTCTTGTTTAGCTTCCATAAACGCAACAACAGTTTATTATTAATCTGATTGTTCTCTTAGCAAAATGTCATATACACAAATTCAAATTTAATCACTCATCTCACATTCATTGTATTTGAACATGAAACCAAACAATACATTAAAACCATTCTCCCCTACCAAAACAAAAAGGCTTTTAACACGGTAACTATGTACCTCCTTTATTATCTAAATCTGTATGTGTCTCTTCTGTCTTTATATAATGTTTATCTCCTGGCATCTGTTATGTAGTCTTGTTTACTAAATAAGAAGGGGGGGGCAAACCACCTTGCTTTGGTTCCTGTCTCCTGTTTTTAAATATTTTCTGAATCTGTCACATAACAAATACTTAATGTACAAACGTGTGTAAATGTGGTCAGTTTGCAGCCAGTATGAAGGACTTTTATACCTCATCCCGCAGCAGGACATGTAGCATTAATAAACTGTAAAAACTGATAGCCATACAAGGCTCATGTGAAGCCGAATCTGATTGGTTGACCCACATTCTGAGCGTCAGCCGCGGCCTCTGATTGGTGGAGAGGCTTTGTTTTGCACTCCGCAGACTTCCTCCTCCTGCGTGCTTTCATAAACAAAACACATTTTTCTCCCGCCGGTGCCGCAGCTCGGTCCTCCTGCTGTCAGCCTGCCAGCATTGTCTGATTTCAGCTCCTGCCTTTAGACGACAGAAAGCTTCAGCGCTGGTTTATTTTATCTAAAGAAAGAAGAAGAGTCGGTTTAACGGAGGCTGTGTGTCCGAGCTGCCGCCAGCGCATGGCCGACCGTCTGTACCGAGACGACCTGTCGACCGCAAAGCTGCTTTAATTTGGACGTTTTTCAGCTGTCAGCAGCATTGGTCCGCTGTGTAGACTTTAACCATCATCTTTATTATCAGGTAAGCCGACAGAACAACCCAGAATAAAATCTTTGTTTGCGCATCTGAGCTGCTGTTAGCTAATGTTTGTTGTGACAGCGGAGCTATCCCGCTAGCTAGGTCACAGCTACCAGACGGTTTCTGTTGTAACTGGCGGATGTTTCAGGCTGTTTGTGTCGTTATTTTGTGACTTAACAGACGGTCAGCAGGGTTGGACAGTAGAGAAATGGCGCAGACTTGAATTTGGTTTCGTTGATTGCATCAAACAAAGCGAGAACTGACGCTGCTGCGTTCACGTGGTGCTCGAATGCTCGGAGATCCCATGTTTGGAAGTCGTTCGTCCGCTTTTTGTTGTTATTGTAGATCTTAACGTGGGTGAAATCTTAAAGCCAGTATAAAACGTGTTGTTTTTCATTGCTAAGAATACTCTGGGTCGCTCTACATGGACAGCAACTTATCTTTACAACTTCTACCACACACAAATATATAAATAGCCCCACATTCTATTTATAATACTTGTATTATTATCATGTTGTCCCCTTTTGAATTGGTGTGCCTTGTTTCAGTTTAAAAGCGATTTACTTCAAATTTCTGCGATATATTCCGACCTTAAAGGGGCATTCAAGTGAGATTTCCTAAATCGGAAACACGTTTTCAGATCTTTTTCACAGCACTTGAAGGCAGGTTGTTTGTGCAGACTTGACCAGGAAGCAAGTCGCTGCAGGTAAACCGTGTCCTAACCTGTCTCCTAACCTGTCTCCTAACCTGTCTCCTAACCTGTCTGCCTGCATTAGTCTCAATTATTTTAGTTAATGCACGACAAAGGAGGCTATTTCAGTCTGCGCAGGAGACAGCTAATGAGCGTCTCACCTATCAAGGCTGCAATTCAATATATTCAAAAACATGTTAGTCTATAAGAATATTAACATGCCAATATGAGTCTGGAAAATAAGGCCTAATATCAACACGTCTTATGATCATGTTTTATCATAATGCTTCTAAGCTCAGTCCAAAACGTTTGTTCTAAAGACTTAACTGTGATCTAATACAGTAGGAAACAGTATTAGCATGCATGGACTTTGTCTTGGTGTTTTGGTGCACACAATTAAACCTAAGAACAAAGTAACAACGGTGCTGCAGCAGGATTAAGAATAAGTTTATAAAATGGAATAAAATGCGAGACTTGGCGTTGGAAATAGGGATGGAGTAGAGTATAAACAGTGTACTATTAGTCTACTCAGAGTGTTTGTTTGTGCAGAAATGTGCACGATATTAACCAGGAAGTGTGCAGAAGCAGGCCCAATAGGAGGAACACATGGGATAAACATTGTGTGATATTGCGAGAACAATATCAGTAACTATAAATAAACAAAAAGAAAGAGTGCAAATTAGATTGAACTCAGTTTCTGTTTTTCTTCATGTTTTAGAGAACACCTGTGTTTGCAACATGACGCTTCTAACTCCAAAATAAATCCCCAAAAACCTTTTCTCTTCACTAATTAATCTGAGTAGCTGATAGTTCATCTGACCTGATGCTTCAAAATGGCCTCCGTACAACAATTAGCTTTGCTTGACTGCATTAAAAGTGTTTTTTTTTTTAATAGCAATAAATTCTGACTCTCATGATGTGTTTATTGCGAATGCTCACATCATGATTTTTTATGAAAAGTTTATGGTATTAAGCTAATTCTAGTCTTGAGCTATTTTTATGAGGTAATAGTTATAAACCAGCACCATCAGGTCTGCCAACCTCAACCTGCTGCCCCCTCCTCTCTGCAGGGCTACTAACCGGTTACAGGGGGGAGCAGAGCTTTCTTCATTGCTGCTCCCACCCTCTGGAGCTCAATCCCAAAAGACCCCCCCCCCCCCCAATCTCCACCTTCAAAGAAATCCCTAAAAAAGAACCTGTTCTACATCGCCTACAACCACTGACAGACTGCTCTCACCCTCCTTCTCTCAGATTATATCATCTTTGTTTTGTTCTGTTCTTTGATGATTCAGAAAAAAAGCCTTTTGTGCCTTGATGTAGACACGCTTCATATTTAATTTCTTATCAGTCTTATCGGTCCGTAAAGTGTCCAACTTAATCATGACAAGGACCCAAAGATTTCTCTTCTTATAATTAGTCCAATCACAGTCAGCTGAGAGTTTTTAAAGGTATGACTGAACCCCCCCCCCACACACAAGTCCGTAATACTTGGCCGAGGTGATCGATTGATTGCCAAAATAAATATGAATGTGACCAGCTGCTTGAGCTGGTATCAAAGGTTATTTATTTAGGTCAGGTGAACTGAGAGAGGGTTATTTGCACCATTTTATTGCTCTTATCAGATACAGGAAATCTGAGACAGAACCAGTTTTTGTCTGGTAATGTCCTCAAGTTTTTTAATAACAGCAGGAAATCCTCAAGTGATTAACCCGCTGGGTCTGAGGCAAAATGTTGGATACTTTGGTTTAAGTTTTAGAGAATAGAATCTGGTTCCTTTAATGATAGATAGTATCTTTAAGTACAGAAACAGATCTTCAGTCATAGTTTGAATCAAAAGCTGCTGCGAGAGAGAGCAGAGGGGGTTCACTCAGATTCACAGGTTTGCAAATATACCGACGTATCTCAAGTCCGTACAGAGTCTCACAAAGATGCAGAAGTGACAATTATGTCTCTTACTGTACATCCCTGTGTGCAGGTTTCTTTAAATTAAAACAAAGCAGGATTATACTTTGCATATCTGTTATATAAGACATGTGTGTAGGAGAGGAAAGAGTCCATCTAAAGCAAAACAAACTCCGTCATGCACACAGTCTAAAGTGCAAAAAATATGTTGGTAATGTTTTGGTGCAATAAGGACAGTGTGCAGGAGTTAACCAGCAGTTTTTGATAACTGAAAACAAGGAATCCCTCCATACTCAGAGCCTTGAACCTCTATTTTTCAATATTGTTTTTTGTTGTTGTATCAAAGATGAAAATTCTGGTGTTGTGACAACCCTGTTCTTACACACTGACACACATCAGTCTCCATCAGTCTTTATGTGTAGAGCGGTCAGGTCTAGACCTCACTGTATTCACATACTGCCATCCCTCCTCCCCCTCCTCCTCAGACATGGTGAAGCTGACTAAAGCGAAGACGTTCCAGGCCTACCTGGACTCCTGCCACCGTCGCTACAGCTGCGTGCACTGCCGTGCCCACCTGGCAAACCATGACGATCTGATCTCAAAGGTGAGCTCTCTGCCCGACGCCCTCATTTCAGGCGGCTCATAATAACAAAAGCTTTTGGCTCACACGTAGTTTTGAAATGAGCCAAACAGGAAAAACTGGATTGAAATAAAACAAATCAGAGATCTCCAAGAGTAAGGTTTTGGAGACGCAGGAACAATTATAATCCGTATGAACTTGTGTTGATCTGTTAGTTCTTTTTCTCTGATTCAGTTTTTCCTCCTTGTGTCCTAGTCTTTCCAAGGCAGCCAGGGCAGAGCCTACCTCTTCAACTCTGTGTAAGTTCTTTATACTCAAATGCTTCCACATGTGTGCATGTTGATTAGACAGCAGCGGCTGTGTTTGTCCTAAATGTTCAGTCTCATTTTTTTGTTTGTAAACGGGGTAGAAAGATTTGAATCCGTCAGTGCTTTCACACAGACACAAAACTCCTGAAGATTTCAGGGTGAGCTGCAAAACAGCTGAATGTTTCTCTCTTCACCCGGAGTTTCTCCTCCAGCCTCCTCGTATTTATTCTGCAGAAAGTCAGAGTGAGCTGATGTGAGAACGCAGCAGGATATAATCAGGAGAATTCACCTGGAGCCAGTGGGAGGGGGTGGTGACCTTTATTACCTGTGATCGCTGCACGACCATAGACTGTCTGCACGCATTTAAAGACAAAAATATTCTCATTATAGCGTTGCATAGAGGACTCTGTTGCTTCGTCCAACACTTCTGCGTCGTTGTCTTACCTCGGGAGGACCCCCCTCCTGCAGGGATAGTCTCCTGCTGTGAGGTGCATATGTAAACAACCAGATCGGAAGGATTTCAGGGGCAGTCCTCCTGAAATGATCTAAAAAAAACTTTCAGGAGTGTGTGTGCGTGTGTGAAAACGGCTCATGAAAGTTAGAAAAAGTCCCAGGAATTAGCAGATTCCTTTCAAGTTTTATTTGTGGGTCTTGTATAAAAACGATTTTGAATCTTCTTTGTTTCTGAAATAGACATTTCTTAAAAAAGTGCACTTTACTCTGAAAGCACATTCTCAGTATCAGACATGTTTGCACAAAGCACACTGTTTACAGATAATTTGATTTGCTTCAGAGGGGACCTTGAAGTTGGCTGAGATCACGATAGTCATGCTCCCACCGGGTTAGTGGGTCAGAAATACACAGACCCTCTGTGACGTGATTCATTAAATCACTTAAATCTAACTTCATCAGCCACTTTAAACTCGGTCTGTGCTGAGAGCTTTCTTAGAAATGATTCCCTCGACTGTTTCAGGGACTTTTTATTTCTTCAGAGAAGTTACAGCGGTCAGAGAGAGAGAGTTGATTCCTCTTCTCTTCTGGGTAAAGTGAGCGATTAAATGTCCGCCTGTTTATCGAAGAGGAGCTGTTGTTTGACTCTTTGTTTGCTCTCCTCTCAGCGTCAACATCGGCTGCGGTCCTGCAGAGGAGAGGCTGCTGCTCACGGGACTTCACGCAGTCGCCGACATCTACTGTGAAAACTGTCACACCACGCTGGGCTGGAAATATGTAAGTCAGCCCCCCCCCCCGTCAATGCTAAACCAATTTTATGCTTGACAAAGGGGTTTACGTGGTGCCCTGTTCAGATGCCTTTGATGCAGGTTTTGATTTACAATGGCCCCCTGAGAGCGGCACCAGCTAAACGTTTACTGCTTTTGTTTGTTTGGGAGTTCAGAGTTGTGTTCCCTCCTTTCATTCTTAGCTGGATGTGTGATACCGCAAAGCAAAACCATATTTACCCTTTTTATAAAACTTCCTTAAAGAAGTCAAGTGCAGGATTTGGTCTTTTGTGTGATTTGTTACACCCCTTAGTTTCAGAGTGCTTTATCCTTAAGCAAGTCTGAGTTTTGCTCTTGTCTAACCTCTTGCTCGGTGCCTTGATTTGATCCTCTCTGCTCTTTATGAATATCAAGTTTTCTTAAAGGCTTTATATGTGATGTTTCACACTTAAATATAATGTAAATCAAGTATATCCTCTGAAAATAACTCTGAGTCATGACTGTCTACAATGGGTGTAACACCCGAGTCCCACTGTCTGTGATGCTTTTAGAGTTTTCTGAGTCATATCTTCAGTTTGTTTACATCGCCCGGACGGCCAACTGACTCCTCCCCTCACGTATAAAAGTTGTTTAATTGAGGGACTAGAGAAAAGAAGAATAACATACTGTACTCACTGCTTAACTGTGTTTCTAGATCACGCTCATTTCAGGTACATTTACATGCAGTGTGAAGATACGAGCATAATAAAGCTCGCTAGCATTAGCATGCTAACACAACAATGCAGCGCAAGTTGTTTTGGTTTCATGCTGGTGCTCAAGGGCGACATCTGCTGGATCAAAAAATCGCATATAAAGCCTTTAATTTAACCTTTAATTTACCACAAATATTCCCATTCAGATATTAAATCTCTTTTAGAGAATCCTGGTCAAAGCAGCGATACAAGAAGTGTCACACAAACAACAAACAGCAGCTCAAGACAAACAAAGACGTTCAGTAGTCAAACGTGTGCATATATCCAAATCAAACGACTTATCAATGATCTGGGTTAAGGTGATCCTGTAGCTCAGACCAAGATGGTGGAGCAAGTTGAGACTCTGTCACAGGCAGGGATGGAAATTAGCCAAATCACTCGCCAAATACGGGTGTTTTTTTTTTTTTTTTTGCAGTGACAAGTGAATTTGCTCAACCTTCCAGTCACGGTGGCGGCTAAAAAAAAGAAACATATCGGAGTGCTTTGTGACAACAAACATTGTAGATTGAATCTCGCTCTCCTGTGTGCCTTGCTCTGACTTTATGAGCAGAGACAGGCAGTCCTAAATGAGGCCCACCAGGCTCCGCCCCCTCCTTATGTCAGTGTGTAGTAGTGGTCATATTTTCTGTCTCTCTCCCCCCCCCCCTGCAGGAACAGGCCTTCGAGCTGAGTCAGAAGTACAAGGAGGGGAAGTTCATCATCGAGCTGTCCCACATGATAAAGGACAACGGCTGGGACTGAGCGGGCAGCCTTCGTCTTTCTCCATGACTTTTTCACAAGTTGCATCCCGCTCGTCTTCAAAAGGTGTAGCTTCCTCATCCCGCTCCAGAGCCATCGCTGTGCCACACTTTTCACTTCGTCCGGCTTTGCCAAGAATAGCATGTGATGCCTTATGTCTTCTGTTCTTCATGTTCTTCCAGTGATCACGACGACACGTTTGCTGAGATTTCTATCCCGCCTGCTAGTTGTGCTGGGACATGGACCGAGTGAGTGTCGGGGTTTGTGTGTGTGAGAGACTGGGAGGTGTAGTGGCACAGACACGTGTGTGAGTGCTGGATTTTCAAGTGTTTGAGTGATTAAACCCTCGTAAGCGACCACGGAACAGCCTCAGTCTTTAGGGGGCGGGGCCAATGAGAGTCAAATAATCTGACCTTACAAATGGAATGCAGATTTTTGGGGTTTTCCTTTTAAGTTAAAGGTGCACACTTAGATTTATCCGACCCAGTTCAACCCGTTGATCATGTTTGAGTGATTCAGAGGTTTGGGAATGCTTAGAGCGACGGAACGGGCTTGTTGTTGTTTTTGTTTTTTTTATCAGTGAATTCATGTTTTTTATATGAGAATAGTAACTTTAGTTCTGTTTTTGCCAAATGCAATCAGGATGTTGAAATATTAACGCTAAATCCTGCAAAAGTCTCCTGCAGATTCAGAAATTTAGAGCATGAGTCTGCTTGTATGGATGAGTTTTACCATGCGTGTGTGTGAGTGTGTGTGTGAGTGTGTGTGTGTGTGTGTGTGTGTGTGTGTGTGTGTGTGTGCTGAGACGTCTTTGCTTTAGTCTTTGGTTCACATCTAGAGTTTCCTGCACAGTTTTGGGATGTTTTCACTTTTACTGAACGCTGCTGAGATCTGTCCTTCATGTGTTTCCTGTACAGCCTTACACCGAGCCGCCCTTACACACATCATGGCATTTACTCAATCGTGTTAGAGAGCAGAGTGTGATTAGGATCATGTAGCATATTTATGGTGATTTTTAATGTCTGCTTCTTTCATTAAAGTGTATTATTTTAACCTGATCTTTCATTAAAAGGCAGAGGTGTCTGTAACACATGGAGTCGTGTTTTTATTCTTTGCTTAACATGTTTGAATCACCTCTGATCCCAAAGCCTGCAAATATTAGAATATCTAAATCCACACTCAGAAACAGTCGATCCTCACGTATGACCACCCAGTGAGAACTGATTATCCTCTTTGCGTTTTTCTCCTTCATTTGACCTTCCCTTGCACGGAGAAAACGCCGATGAAAGTTACATAACCGTGTAATACAAAATGCTGGTGCACCTTTTACATGCCACACAAACATAATTGGGATTGTGGATTGCGAAAACAAAACACATGAATAGAAAGAGATGAATTTAGAACAACGAAGAACATTTTAGTTTTTATGATGAAAATGTAAATAAAAAAAATATTTGCAGATTAGTCGGTCACATGAAAGAGAAGATCCTGAAGGATTTGCTGACAGGTCAGACAAGCAGCCAGCAGAGGGCGCTGTTGGTTTATTTAGACATTATAAACACTTCATAAGTACAGTATAACATAAATATGTAGATGTCAGTTTGACAGCTTTTTACATCCTGAACATTCAGAAGCAGTCACTCTACATAAACTGACTGTTTGCACCTGAACTCCTCTGCCCTCTGAGCAGAGGTACAGATCACTGAGAGGTAGATCCCTGATCCCTGCCCTCCACAGCTGGCCTCGCTGAACCTGTTTGTTTTTGTGTGATGTTTACTTTTGTTACTCTCTGTGCTGTCACTACGTGCTGATTGCTGTCAAACCTGAACAGTGCTGTGAAGAAGAATTTCCCTTTGAGACAATAAAGTCAAAGTCTAGAGACACTTTATAACAACAGCCCTGCGATGAAAAATGCCCTGATTAAGGTAGACACGTTTGATATTACATCAAAATTAAGATTCAAACATATTCCTGACAAACTTCTCCAAAAGCAACATTTATCTGAAGCTCAAGATGTGGTTCAAATGTCGTCGTTTTCTTGAATCCAGTCTTTAAGAAATCTATTTAAGTCTGCTCTTTGAATGGTAAAAAGGTAAAAAGTGGATCACCAGGGGATACTGGTAGTGTAGTGGTTCATGTGCTTGTCCAATGTGAGGAGGCCGCAGTCCTCCAAGTGGGCGGCCCAGGTTCGAATGTGTGTGGCTCCTTTCCTGCATGTCGTTGCCCACTCTCTCTCTCTCTCCCTGACTCTATTCACTGTCCTGTCTCTACAGTAAGGGCACCATTTGTTTTTCACTCTGGCAGAGATGAAGATCCTGGAAATTAAATACAAATGTTTCCTCCTTTAGAGCTGCATTTTGTTATGTTGGAGTCACATGAATGAGCTCTGACCACAATAAGACTTATTTTGTTTCATATTGAGAGAGGCTGCTGACAGTCATGTGTGGGCCGTACGTTCTCTCGTGTGATCTGATCTCACATTTCACTCCTTCATTCAAAGTTTCCTTTTTCTCCTAAGTACGGTCTCGTGACACGACTGAACATTACAGAAAGGTCTCAAACTGAGTGACAAGCAGTGAAAACTTTACAGAGGGGGATTTAACACATAACAGAGAACAATATAAAGCGACAGTACAAAAAAGCTGGATTTGGAGCTGTTTCAAACATGAGTGGATATCAAAACTTTTCTGCTCAATTAAGTTTCACCAACACATTCCCTCAGCCTAAAACAGATTTAGATTTAACTACCACATATTTTATTTGACTCTTAATCCAATAAAATCACTCAGTCTGTACCTCTGACGGCACTCTTCACCAAGATGAAAAAGTCATTTTTCAAGGCAGGGTGAGGAACGTTTATTTAAATGTTCTGTGCTGTGTCTGAGCTGCTGGTTGTGCCTGAGTTTACCTGTTGAGCTGTTATGCCAGCGGTAGTTTCCTTTCTCCTTGAAACTGCAGAACACAGATGCAGCATCATTAAAGTCGAAGCGTTGTAAATGGTAAATGGACTTGAGCTTGTATATGTATTTTCTAGTCTTCTGACTACTCAAAGCGCTTTTACACCACAGGTCACACCTACACATTCACACACTGGCGGTAGAGGCTGCTGTGAGAGAGTCCATCAGTATTAACTCATCCATTCATACACATTCACACACTGATGGTAGAGGCTGCTGAGTAAAGAGTCCATCAGTATTAACTCATCCATTCATACACATTCACACACTGCAGACGAAGCAGCAGGAGCAACTTGGGTTTAAGTGGCTTGCCCAAGAACACAGTGGACATGTGGCTGCAGGAGCTGGGGATCAAACCCCCGACCTTCCTGTTGAGAGATGGCCGACTCTACCCACTGAGCCACAGCCGCTCTATGAAGGATGGTTGCAGATGATCATTTTGAGTGGAAGAATGAGAGGTGGAACACTGTAGAAACATGAGGAAAAACGGGCTAACTTGTGACCTATAGGCTTAGGCCTTGACCCCGAGTTGCTCCCGCTGCTTCGTCTGCAGTGTGTGAATGTGTATGAATGGATGAGTTAATACTGATGGTCACTTTACTCAGCAGCCTCTACCATCAGTGTGTGAATGTGTAGGTGTGACCTGCAGTGTAAAAGCGCTTTTAGGAGTAAGAAGACTAGAAAAGAAATATAAAAGCTCAAGTCTATTTACCATTACATAATCTTTTTCAATGATATAGATCATTAAGCACCTGCCGGGGGCCGCTCTGTCACTCTGACATCTCTCCATTAGTGCATGTCCATAGGATCCTGTGTGTATATTTCAGCCTATGTGTGCGTTGCATGATTACAGAGTGTAAAAACAGAATTTCCCCTTGTGGGTTTTATTTTCATAAAACCCTTCCTCATATCAAGTCTAAAGAAACGATGTATTAACAAACTTTTACTGAATAATGACTCACTGGGCGGAATAAACATTAAAGGTAATTTAAGAGTGTGAAAAAGGTCAAATCTGTGTGCTCGGAAAACAATGAGGAGTAAGTGCTTAAAACGCTGTGGGCGGAAATAACCTCGAACAACGCACAAAATACACTGATCAATAAACTGTACATAAATCATATTTTTTGTAAAAGAGGAGAGATTGTGCTCCAACTTGTTCTGTTTGCTTCTTGTTGAATATCTTAGCTGTTATTGTTGTTTGTGTACACTGTTATTGTTTATTGCATTATTGATCTTCTTGTATTCATAAACATGTTGGAAATAAAGATATCAATTAATGAATCAATCAATAAAATATGATCGGGTAAAGTTATATGGGGACGAAATCTACCCAAAGGTTCGTCAAAACATGAGGGGAACCATGAAATGAAATGTCCTTAGCTGATATTATAAGCACTCAAACAAGGGTGTGTATGAGTCATTCATTCAAGACAATCTCAGTTTGTTTGTCTGCTACAGGGTGTGTTATGTTTTATTTAACCTCTCCCTGTCATGGTATTTAACGAGGAAAATAGAATAATTACACATGGTTAATAATTCATTTCCTCGCCTTGTGGTAAATCAGTTGTAGTATTTTTAAATATGTAAAGCAAATACAGAGATGATAGTTAATTTGACTATATCTATTTGACACCCATTTATAGAAAGGCTATATCAGCGTGCAGCGCCCACTAGCGGTTCAACTGCAGTCACTGCACTTGCAGCAGAACATACCACAATACACACACACTCACCGCAAAATAAACTTGAGGTGTTACAGAATGCTGAAGAATTAACTCAATGTCATAATTAATATCAAGCGATTCTAATTTCAACAATTTATGCAGCGATGTGGTAAACAACGTGGGTAAGATTTCCAGGCGTATTTGTGACGCGAGGCCGCCCCCCCGCGCCCCCTCACAAATGGTTCAGTCCGAGTTGCCCGATCATCTGACTTTTTCCGTTTCGCCATTTTCCTCCTCTACACCGGTGATCTTCCTGGCAGCTACGTCGTCGCCCACTTTTCTTAAGTGTTTTATTTAGCCTGCCCGGCGCTGACGGTGGGAAACGGGGCAACGTCCGAGTACGAAGATAATTTACCCTGCCTTTGTAGCTGTATCGCCCCGAGAAGAGTGCGAGAATGTCGTCCGAGGAGAGCCCCGAGTACTCGCCTTTCTTCGCTGTGATGGGAGCCTCTGCGGCCATGGTGTTCAGCGGTAACTACAGCAGCTCCTTCATCTGACATCCCGCCGCCTTTAAGCCTTTTGTCATCATTATTTCAAAGCTAACGACTTATTAGCTAAGCCTGCGTTCGTATTTTCGTGTCGTTGTGAGAAACAAAGCGGGATGGGGCCGTGTTAGGAGGAACGACCGATGGTGTTAGTCGGTCACGGCTCGCGCACACCTGCCAGGGATGCGGGGCAGAGAAGGAGGAGGGAGGGGAGGGGGGGGAGAGATGAAGGTCCCCCCCCCTCCTCCCGACATCACTCTGCAGACCACTAACCACATCCTCACTGTTAACATGAAAGCTAACTACATCCTACATGAGTCTGCTGATATCATGTCACATCACAGCTTTTTAACCCTTGTAGCCGCTGGTCAGTGACGCAGACCCTCGTCGAGGTCACATCCTCATTAATCTGTCAAAATGACGTCATTTCACAGCGCAGGAACATCCAGATCTTTAGTCATTATCATAAAAATACCTAAATTCAGAGATTTAATCCATCGCGTGATTGCTTTTGGTTGTAATGACACATAAAACAGGAGGGCCACAGTAAGGCCTGAGCATCAGCATGGGGAGTTAAAGGGACATTTCTCCTTGTCGGGAGGTAATTTCAGTATTTTTAAATTTTTTGAAGGCGTGCTACTCAGTGCATGTACATTTTTTTTTTTTGCATTTCAGGATACAATAATCCAAGAACACATGGCTTATATTTTTATATTTTATGCATTACAGAGACAGACTCGAGAAGGTTTGTGTCATGATACCAGAATCATAAACTTCAATACAATCAAAGTAGTAATCAAGATATGGACACTTGCTTCAAATATATGCATTCAATGCACGCAATATTTGGTAATTCCCTGTGTTCAGATATCAGAAATTGCAGGCAAACTCCTGCACGATATCAAAACTGCACAGATTCATTGGCAATGTTTAGGTACCAGCAATTTTAAATGGATTCAGTCCCCTCTATGGTTGTCTATATTTTTGATTCCATGTGTTTTCATTCATTCTCCGCTTTATTGCCAAAAAACCAACATATATTTCATCAGACATGTGTGGAGGAGAGGGATGAATCACATATGAAGAAATACATCATACGTGTAATTTAGACGGTGTACAGGAAAGTACCCATTATTTGATGCCTAGGGCTTCTGTTTTTGATGCTGTGGTATCAATGAAGTGTGATTTCTAACTAGAATCACATCAAATTCTGCTATCATGACAACTCTATTCCTTCCTATTAACGTGAAACTCTTTGTTTGGGTTACAGAGTGGCAGACACCCAAGTGAATTCTTGCACCTGTAATTAAATCTAAAATAGTTTTATATGAATGTAGGGCAGAGGACTTCCATCCACTGATGTGTTAAAATATCCCAACACACACCTCATAGTTTTTCTATTTTCTCAATGTGTTATCTTTTAAACGCCTCTACTTTTACCTCCTCTGTCTCTCTGAGCGACGACATTGACATCTGTCATTACATTCGACTGTTAAACTTCACCCTGGCCCAGATTGTAAGTCTTTTGAGAACTATAAATTGGGGCTCAGGACACTTTTTAGTTTTGCTTTGGTACCCAGAGATGCAAACCTGTCTCCCCACTGTGACGTAGTTTACATCCTACCAAGTTTCTTTGGGAAACTCTGGATACTGTCCTGAAATCTAGATTTCCAGTTGTCTCCAGATGATTAACTATAAAAGTAGCATCATATTAATATGTAAACTCACATTTATCTCACTTATCTGGTATCAGTCAGGCTCTGCTTTAATTAATTCTGTATTGGTGTAAAGAGTCATGTAGGCAGTAGTATATCTTGAGCTTAGTGTCCCTCAGTAAATCTCTGTGCTGGGTGCTGTTCAAGTGTCATAACAGATTTTTGTTTGTTCACAGATGAGTCAGGCCAGAATTTCTCGAGGTGACAATCGTACGAGACAGAAATAACAATGCAACGTTTAAGGCAATAGGAAACTTTAACACTGAACACTTCTTCATAATTATCTAATTACTGACATCTTTGTAAAGCGGAAGACCCACTGTAAGGAAATGTGGCTTGCAAACTTTCATTATCTGTCCTGTGTCTCAAGGAACTTTATGCATATTTGAAATGGGTAGGGACAAAGGGTTATGCTGCACTTTCACACAAAACAAAAACTGCAGAGCGCACATCTGGATCAGAAATTCGTTACTGAATGTTTCTGAGATTCCTCTTTGTGGCCTTTACCTCTCAGAATATAACGGTAAATGCAGCTTGGTTCAGAGCAGTAAAACAGTCTTAATGGTGGAGTCAGAGGAAATGTTTGTTTTAGCTTGTAAACACAACATTCAAACTGGGCTCCTCCTCCTGGGCTCATTGGCAACAGAAATGCTGTCTGATCGGGATATAAACAATCTAAAAAATAAAATAAAAAAAGCATGCAGTAAAAAGTAACCAAGCAGTGTCTGTCATGCACCAGGTGGACACGGGGCCTTAGAGCAGCGTGATGGGATCTGATATCTGTTTTTTTTGTTTACTCATCTGGTCTCCACGGTAAACATCCTGTGTTCAGAGTTGTTTATAGTTTCTGCACAGCTAAATGTGCTAATCAGAAATCAGTCTGTCAGACTGATGTTTGCCAGGTAACAGAGAATAGCTCTGAACACGATGAGCTTCCTGTTACTCATTGTTCAGTGAGATGTAGTGCAAGTCAAAAATGGATGTAGAAGTAAAGTGGTTTAGTTGGTGAAACATCGGCGGATTGTAACGTGATAAACCGTTTCATATTTACAGCGGGCTTCATGAAGTAGTTCAATCAACACCTCTCTGACGAGGCGTCAGCAACTAAACATTTATAGATTCACACAATGGTTGTTTTAGACTTTAGTTCTCAAGTGTTTGCACAATTTAAATATCAGAGTAACAACATTAAAGTCAGAGGGAGCGATAACCAAGGGGCTGTAGTTATTAAAAAACAGGTCGGGTGTATCAAACATCAAGAAAAGAAACTATAAAAATGTAATTTATGATGCGTGTCATTCCCCTCTCTCTCTGTCCCTGATTTCAGACGCTAACCACCGTCCCTACTCTCTAATAAAGGCCTAAAAATACAAATTTAAAGGAAGGTATTTAGGAGGCCAGAGTTATGTTGAGTCTCTTTAAGGTAGATGAATATATTTGCTTTGAAAGTACATGTCTCTTTTTTGATAAATGACTAACTTGCAGAGAGAGCCGATCATCTTTTAGTCTGCAGCCTGAATGTCGAGGCTCTAAAATATAAAATCGATGGACTGGATTAATCACTCTCGCCCAGCTCCATCTGAATCCATATCTTGTCTGGTTTGATGTTTTTTTAGAGGAAGAACAATGACATGATTGAACAGACGAATGAAAAGAAACCTGTCTTCTCCTCCTCAGCATTAGGAGCGGCGTATGGGACAGCGAAGAGCGGCACGGGCATCGCCGCCATGTCTGTGATGAGGCCTGAGCTCATCATGAAGTCCATCATCCCCGTGGTCATGGCTGGTATCATCGCCATCTACGGGCTGGTGGTGGCGGTGCTGATCGCAAACAACATCTCTGAGAGAGTCACTCTTTACAAGTAAGAGGAATACAACCGTTTCACTCATTTTTACATCCACACTTATCTGGAAACTGTCTACACCGTGTACACCTCATAGGTTGGGGCACATGCATACACAGACCTTAATTCACACAAATAAAAAAAATGAAATAATAGAAGCTAAGAGGTGTTAGCTAAATCTTTTACAAAAGGCATCAAGAAACCAAAGAGAGACGAGTGTAAGGCCAACACTCACAGGCCTTTAATCAACTTCAGGAAACATCTGTCCTGAGCTCGATGGATGATGAACTAAAATAATTCCTAGATGGTTAAAGACTCCTTAACGCTGCATATGAACCGTTTTTCTCCTGAGAGTCCACTTAGGCTGAGCCCTATCTTATCTTCAACAGATTAAAGAAAAAGGTTCAATCACAAACATTTGGAGAAACTTCAGACATATTTCTCTCATTTCGATCATGGACACACTACGAGATATTTAAAGAATGATGCATGACACGCTGTAGGATGTTGTAATGATAAGCATGTTTGCTGGAATTATGTCCTCTCGGGTGTTTTTGTTCACATTGTAAACAAAACAGTGGCTTACCACAACCTGCTGTAGCGATGCTCTGCATTGAGAATAAAAGGAAGCAGAAGGCAGAAAGTTTTGCTGCAGTAGCTCTTCTTATTGCCTCTTTACCTGCCTCTCTCCTCATTACTCTGCATTTTCTTGACAAAAAAATTCTGGTTCACAAAATTTTCCGCTTCTCATTTGTGGTCAGAGAAAAAGTAACTGATGACATAACAGCTTTGGTTGCATGCAGAAGAAAGTCTGTGTGGAGAGAAAACGTAGCTAATCAAGTGTTTTAAGATTTGTCTTCAGTTAATTATTAACGATTGTGGCTGATGAGGTAACTACAGATTTCTATTTTCTGCTGCAGGAGTTAATTCAAGCACTTGATCCGTTTTCTTGACTGGTGTTGGGCATCCCTGGTGGGAGTTTATGTTTCTTATAACACAGAAAAAGCTAACACTACAGAGCCGTCATTAAGCTTTTCATTCATAGCTTTGAGAGCATCTCAGAGATTTTTCAGAGAATGATGAGGACAGGAATGTAAGTAGTGATTTTATGGAATAGATGCTGAAGTTTTTTATTTTTTTTATCTCAACACACAGATGATTTATTTCAAGATGCCTTTGGCTTCCCTCTCTGGGTTTGTCTCCGACTACTCAAGCAGTTGCAATATGCAGTGTGGTGGATCAAGAGGCAATTTTTTTGTGTGTTGCCAGGGAGATGCCAATCATAACTAGCAAGATGTCAATCAAAACATGGCGCACACAGACTTGGGGAAAAAAAGTCCAAACAGCTAAATGAGCTGATTTTAGATTGAGGCTGGTTTGAAATGTTAGCAACGTTTATAGATCAGAGTTTGTGGATGCTTTTTAAGACATTTAATTTTGATATCATGAATGCATATTTACTATTCAGGCCAGATTTCCGGCGGCTTTCAGAGACTTATAAACTTTTAAAACTGGGACATATTTGACTAATGTTTAACGTCATTACGTTCTTTATTAGCGTCACTTGAAGGACAAAGAGTCATCCTCCTAAGAGCCCCAGAAAACCACTCATGCATCATAATCTACTTCTCTACTGTCCATCTGTACACTCAGTATGTTTCAACATTCATTTGCCAGGACACGATGATGCACTGACTGTAGGCCTCTCTAGAGGCACGTATTCGATACAGAGCACGCTGATGGTATCTCCCTGTGCTGTCAATCATCTCAAATATCAAAACCAAGTATTTAATCAAACATGTGCTGCAGCAGTTTCCCAGATTATGTCACAGAATCATGCAGGTTGTGAAATGATTTGACTCTTTTCTCCGATTCTCTCCACCAGGAGTTTCTTGCACCTCGGTGCTGGGCTGAGCGTGGGCCTGAGCGGTCTGGCGGCCGGGTTCGCCATCGGCATAGTGGGTGACGCTGGTGTGAGGGGCACCGCCCAGCAGCCCCGGCTCTTCGTGGGCATGATCTTGATCCTGATCTTTGCCGAGGTGCTGGGGCTCTACGGCCTCATCGTGGCCCTCATCCTATCCACAAAATAAGTGTGTGCATCAAACACCATCTCATTCATTCCACATCGAAGCAGCAAGAACAAATAGGAGATTTTCACCAACTTCCATTACACCCCGACGCTCTGACAGGACGGGATGGCAACAGAAACATGCTGGCGGTCTGATTGACAGCCGTGTCCTCGGTAGATGTGATCCTTCTATATTGTTTAAAGCCATCCAGTTGTGTCAGGTGTTGTGCGTACAGAACGGGCATGAAGATGTAGTGGTTGTTGTGGGATGATGTGTGGACAGTCTGCTTGATTTGTTGTCTGATCTTAACCTGTACAGTGATCCAGAGTCCCTCCACCCCCTGTAAATGTAGTAACCAGTCTGTGCTGTGAGTGTTAATATCAACGTTTACCCCCCAGCCCATCCCCCTCCTCTTCTGGTTTTTGTTTTCCGTTGGTGGTTTTGATCGTTCTCAGTTTGAAACTGCTGAAAAATCGTGCACATTAGTGTTTTATTTTTTCATGTTCTGTTCGGGGACCATTTTTGAATCATGGCGATGAGGAGCTGACGAGACGTAATTTTTATTTAACTATTTATGGAAAGTTGAAGATTATGACTTAATGAAACTGTCTAAATGGAATAATACTGTTTATGGAATACCCTATATACATCAAAATATATAAATTATCTGTGTATAGTTAGTTAATTGCACTGTGGGTAATTGTTCAAAGTGCTTGGAATTCCTCTGGATGTAGTGTGATTATTAATGGAGGATGTCCACATGTTGACATGGGGTTGACAGTGTGTGTGTGTGTGTGTGTGTGGTGTGTGTGAAGGACCTGAGTGTGTGTGAGTGGGTTTATGTTTAATATGACATTCTCAAACACTAGTATCGTTTACCTGTAGTGCTGCTGTCTTGAGTTTCTGTTTGTTTGTTTTGAAGGTGAGAGCTCACTGTTCAGCCATGCCTGTCAGATTTCCAAATAAAACTCAACCTCCTCCAGAACATCGTGTCGAGACTTTTTCTTGTTGCTCTGACATTTACAAGACGAGAATCCAAAACATGAAGACGCTTCTTCACTTCACAAGCACGGCCATGCAGTGTTTTTCTTACTGTAGGTACAGTTAAAGGTGGGCAGGTACTATCTTTTTGCACAAGTCTATATAATATAACAAACAAGGGAAATTTAGCAGTTTTAATAAAGAATACTCGGATTGGATGTAAAGTAGGGAAGATTAAAAATAGAGATTAATTAAACAAAAAATTACTGGGAGAGGACCTCTGGCCCCCACAGCAAGGTTAGTCATATATTTTTACAAGTTACACCTCACAGAGAGATATTTAAACTAATATCATGAGGGGACTTTGTTGTTGTTTTCTTAGAGGTAATGAGCACTTATTGGGTAAGTCCAGAGTAACCAGAGCGTGAAGGAGGGGAACCAGCAGATCCCAGGTTCAGCTGATCCTCCCAATGAGCCTCCAGCCAGGACCTCCTGCAGCAACCACACAGACAGACAACAGCAGCAAGCCGAAGATTCCCAATAAGTAACTCTGACACCTAGTGTTTAAAATGAATACTGCAGTATTCAAAATCAGAGAGAGAGCCGTCTCCTCCTGCCCCCTCCTCTCTAGAGTCGATGCTCACGCAGGTTGCCATGTGGTGGACTCTGAAGCTTCAGTGTTTATCCAGCTCTGCATCAGCCTGTAATCCTTTCTGTGTTCTAACCTCTCTCCATTTTTCAAAAGCATCTCCAATATTGATCCTAGTTTGAGCACGTTTCTGCTCGTGGAGCTTATTAGAAACATGCAGAGGCTTTTTAGGTCGGGTACAATCACTTCTATCTGAACCACTTCTCTTGCCCGCTTCCATCACTGCAACACCTGTTGACCTGATAACTGCTCTCATATCTGGCAAACCGAGGGGCGTCCAAAACGTCAGCTTCACTCACTACACATCTTATTGATTGGTCCTTTAAAGTTGTTCTATTTACCTTTTATTGTTTTGTATTGTATTGAATTTAATTTGATTTGTATGAAAAGTGCTGTATGGATACATTTTGACTGACTGATCATAAAAACTAGATTTTCTTGATGAGTTTTGCAGGCTCGGTGTTGAGAGTCGCTGCCTGAGTGAGCTGGTCTCTGTTATTGTTTACGCTCAGAGTTCATGTAAAGTAGGTCAGAGGAAAAGAGAAGCTCGGCTAGCTGCTCGTTTACCTCTTCTAAATCATCTATTTAATGAAAACGTGTCTCGGGGGATCGTCGTCTCCGTGTTGTCGGTGATTTTCAGTGGATGCTCCTTGTGACCGAGCAGCAGGTACACGTTTAAATCGTGTTTTTAACTCAGGGCTGCTAACGGAGCTAGCTAACTAGCTTGTTTATGCTAGGAAGCTAGATGTGCATCATCTGTCAACTTCATGCATATTTTTCTAACTACCCGGTGTAAAACAGTACATTCACGGTAGTAAAAGGGGATTCTAACAAATGTTCGGGTAAATCGGCTTTAATTGCGATGCCTCTGACCTTGTTACCACCTGTTTGGTTTTATCATTCACGGTCCAGCGGCTGAATGCTAACTCTGTAGCTAGCGTTAGCGTGCTATGCTAGCTCGGATGGGAGGCTAACCAGCGGTTGTAGGTAAAACAGCCTCACCTGTGCAAAAAATGATAATAATGTACCTGCCGATGATGACAGTGAAGTGTAGACTGTGTCCAGACTGATCACATGTAATTATCATTTACTGAGCTGGTTCAGATAACGTGTTCGTTTTAAACTGGTGAACATTTCATAAATAATAAGCAGAATATTTAGATGACTAATTAAAAAATATAACAACCAAAATTAATTAATTAAAATAAAATTGGAGGGCTTAAATTAATATAAATCTAGACAGTCTCGATGCACTCATTTTTTCCAACAGTTTCAAAGACTGAAAAAGGATTCAAGTCATTTTAAGATGTGATTATAGAATATTTCTCAATTCAGTCTCTTTGTTTTGCGTAAACACACAGACCTTGACCTTCTGAGACTCAGAAACAGGTACTACATGCTTACCGACTAAGATCCTACAAAGGCCCAGACACTGACCTCAGTGGGTAGAAACACATCAGCTGTTGTAACTTGACTGTGTAAAATAAAGATGTTTTGATCTTGCATGAATCCTAAGATGCACTTTGCTCTTTATATGATTGTGTGAGTTCACATTTTAGCCATGCAATGACCCCTTCAAATCAGCACAGCCAGCCTGGAGTATCCAAAGATCTGTGTGTGATAGCTATGAAAACCAGCAGCAACGATCATGTTGTCATCTTGTATTCCAGCAGCTGGACTGATGCAGGTCGTCTTGGCCTCTGGACTGAACCTGAACTGACCGGTGGACTCTTCTTCTGGGCAGACCTCCCTGTTGTTATGTCCAGGCGGAGCAGGAACAGTCGTGCTTGGAGATATGTTTGGGGTGAGATACGGCGGGATGCTGATGCTCGGGCGCTTGTGTTGGCTTCTGAAAGTGAAGAATGGGGCTATGAGCGCTTAGAGGTAAGGGCTGTGGGTGTCACCTGGACTGAAAGGCCACATATGATGTAGGCAGACGTATGAGTTTGTTCTAAATGATTCCCCTTGTTTACACTCCGTGCAGGAGAGATAGGATGTGTCCTCATGTAAAAACAAAGTTCACATAAGGGGTCCTTGTCAAACTTAAAGCCTCTAATTGACCTGCAGCCTTTATAAACACTGTGTCATTGTTGATGCAGATGTCTGGAGCTAATGTTTCAGTGCATGCTTTGTAACAGAACTAATCTTTTTTCCCGCAGGGAGGAATGTCTGTATTTTTCCCTGTCCCTCAGTGAGGACAGAAAACATCTCAACCAGTACTGTGTGGTTACATAAACACTCCTGCTGATGTTTGAACGAACTCTTTTTGTTTTGTGTTGGTCACCCCAGAACAGTGATTCAGATTCTGAGGCCGACTTCTCAGCAGTGATGGTCCCTCCGGTGGCCAGCGCAGTGCCTGTCACCGGAGAGTCGTACTGCGGCTGCGATTCTCAGGCTGAGACCAACTACAACCCTCGTCTGCGAGGTTTCCACCAAGTCAGAGACTGCCACTGTGGCGAGGACGACCAAGGTACAGCACTACCCACACGTCGTGATTTAATATGTTATGTAGTAAATCATTTGACCTTTTATCCAGCTCAGATTTGTGCATTCAGAAGACACATTTTAAGGAATATGCATGTTGAGATTTAACTTATTGTATTAAAAGCAACGAGTAAACTCATGATGTCCAATGTGTCAGAGTTCGACTGGGTTTGGGATGCAAACAGCCGATCGACAGCAACAATGGTGAGCTGCGACAATCGCAAAGTGAACTTCCACTCGGAGTACAGCTGCGGCACGGCGGCAATCCGCGGCTCCAAGGAGCTGGCTGAAGGGCAGCACTTCTGGGAGATCAAGATGACGTCTCCAGTGTACGGAACAGACATGGTATACCTCTACACTTTACTGCTAAACATCCCCCTACTCTTATGTTTGTTTTTATCCAAAGAAATCCAAAGGTAGAGGATTTTTTTTTTAAAGTCATGCTGAGTTTAACCGTTGTTTCTCTGCAGATGGTCGGCATCGGGACTTCTGATGTCAATCTGGACAAATACAGACACACGTTCTGCAGCCTGTTGGGGAAAGACACAGACAGCTGGGGTCTTTCTTACACTGGTAAGACTATCAGCTGTCCTCATGAAGCAGCAGCTCCTCTCTGCAGCACTTGTATCAGTTACACTTCTTTGATTATCTTCCTTTTTTCAGGCTTGTTGCATCATAAAGGAGACAAGATGAACTTCTCGTCTCGGTTTGGACAGGGGTCCATCATTGGAGTCCACCTGGACACGTGGCACGGCACTCTAACCTTCTTTAAGAATCGCAAGTGCATAGGTAAGAAATGAATAATTGTCATTTTCAAATGTTAGAAATTGGTTGAATGTTGTCATAGATAACTGAGTAACACAGAACCTTAGCTGGTAATTTACTCCTTGACCTCTCTTATTGTGTATCGCTACCAAACAGTGTCGTTAAGAAAGAAGTGAATCCCAACATTAGCTGTTGTCTAACATTACCAAAACCAAATGATCATTTTGATTTTTTTAACATGAATTGTTGCCTGATGTCTCTCCAAGTTTTCATGGTTCAATGTTTTTGCATCCTGGAACAAAGCGGGGAGATGTTAGAATACATTTGAGCTTCTCTTTCTGGATAGTATCTAAGATACCAAAGCTTTAAGAAAACCTACATCTGCTTCATAAGACGGGTGCATAGAAGAGGAATTAATCAACAAAAAACTTCAACAACAAAAAAAGAGACAATATTGGATGCATAGAACTTTTACTTTTTAGTTGCCTTAGTGTTGAAACATGTATCCCTATTGTTTGATTTTTACCAGTATCATATCAAAGTTTAAAATTCTGGTATCACAACAAACTGAACATGAACACAAATGTTTTTCACTGATCCAGGTGTTGCAGCCACAGAGCTCCAGAATAAGAGGTTTTATCCGATGGCGTGCTCCACAGCAGCGAAGAGCAGCATGAAGGTGATCAGGTCGTGCTCCGCGCCCACCTCCCTGCTCTACCTCTGCTGCGCTCGTCTACGCCAGCTGATGCCCGACTGCATAGACACCCTGGACGTGCTGCCACTGCCGCCGGGCCTTCGTCAGCTGCTCCACAACAAACTGGGCTGGGTGCTCAGTCTTAACAGCGGCGCCACAGAGGAAAGCCCCGATGGGTCGTCACGCTCTCACGCCCCCCCACTGGCTGGACCGTCGTCCTCTGAGAGCGACTCGGAGGGCTGCACGTCGGACCCTGAAGCCTGTCAGAGGAAGAGATGTCGCTGGACATGAGTGGACGGCGTGGACCCTACCTCCTCTTAAACACTGGCAGATGTTACAAGTGGCATCTAATCGAGTGTTTCCTACCTGCCTCAAGCTTTCCCAACGTCAACGTTATCCTGTAGTGAAGAAAGAACCAACAGGGTCAGAGTGGTACGTAAGTGCAAAACTGTGACGGCACGTTTTTACTGTGATCTTCATGACATCCAAACGTCCTCATGCTCATCAGTATCCGAAGCAGCTCAAGTAATAAGTCCAACACGTGCTGTTGGTTATATAGCATTACTTGTTGCCATGTGTGTTTGGGGATCAGTACAGTGCAACACTGAAGTCAAGCATGGCCACATTTTGGTGGTCATCACGGTTTATTTGCAAAAAAAAAAAAGGGGGATTCAAGACTAAGAGACTTTATATTTTCAGTGTTTTCATCATGTATGCAAGTCACGTATAATGTTCTCATCCTAAATGCTATCATGTCGTTACGGAGTTATGTTACTTTTAACTGGTGTCTACAGTTTTTTTTTGTTACCTTGCCAAAGTGAAAATCAGAGGGACGCTCTATACCATGAGACCAAAGTCATAAACCTTTTTCACACATGCACTCCTGAAAAATTCTACAAAATGTCCACCAGGCGGCCCCTTGAGTTACTTGAGTTACTTGTTCACACATGCACGTCACAGGGGGAGATTTCTCTGTCTGATGGGGAGGGACGTCTCAGGAGGCAGGACACGACATAAAAAAGTGGGCGCCGGGAGCCTAGTGGTTAGCGCTCCATGTATGGGGTGGTAGTCCTCCAGGCGTCTGGTCTGGGATTCGAATCCAACTTGTGGGTTCCCCACTCTCTCCGCTGTGTCGCCTCTATCCACGGTCTTGTCTCTCAATAAAGGCGTAAATAAATAAATAAATAAATAAACCCTTAAAAATAAAAGAAACGGTGGACGAAGCAGCAGCAGCGTCCAATGGCACGAAGCAGCAGCGTCCAATGGCATTTCTTCCTTTATATCGATGCTTTGTGTAATTAGACGTATTGACCGCATGAAGCAGGTTCACTACGTGCCAGAAGATCGTTTAGGTCATGTAGTTTAAAACATGGTCACCCTCAATTTCCTGAAGATTTCCTGCTGCTTCACCCTGACTTCACACAGAACGTGTACCGGGTTGTGGTGAAGAATTTGTCTGTTTGCGTTGTCATCAGCAGCTCACCCCGAACATTTCTGGAATTTTTCAGGAGTTTAGTGCATGTGTGAAAACACCATCAGAGTATTCTTTTTTAAAATCTTTTCGACAGTCCACAGCTCTAAAGAGCTCGACTATCGATAACTTTCAGAGGGATCAAAATAGAAATATTAGAAGTTCATCTGAATGTACTTTATAGTATGTTGACCTCCAAAGGAAATATTCGTTTTTTATTCAATAATAACCAGGATCGACAAATTTATTTAAAACTTTAAGAAAAAAAAGGTGAAAGTCGCATCATGTGACGACAGCAGGCCGGACACGATGCGACATGTTTGTAGAAACTCTGGGCTTCCTGTTCTTTCAAACAGACGTGCACAGTGTGCAGAGGATTTTAAGATCTGATCCTGAGAGATGTTACTCAGAAGAGACTGTTGCACATGAAGTCATCGCTGTTACACCTCATCGTTGTTTTAAGGACGTTTTTAAAAAGTGACTTTCTTTGACTTACAAAATAAGAGACTTTGAGCAGTTTGAGTGTTTCACCTTTTTACTGATCTGTTCTCCTGTTGGGGGTTTCACAGCCTTGTTCCTTCCCCAACTCCTCCTCATGTTACTCTCACGGTCACACTCGATTTTGAATCTTGTTGTGTTCAAAGTGTTTCCCCTCTTGGCCCAGAGGGAGGACTTAAAGAAAACTTCATTCCTTTGATATCCAAACATTCTGCAGCCTGATGTGACGATCACTTCAGTATGAACAGATTATAAATAACTACGGTGTGGAAACATTTCCTCTGGGTCCCATTTGTAAATAATATTTAGTTTTCTGGAGTATAAAAATATATATAACAGTATAAGTGTTAAATAGTGTTTTATCCACAGTGTGCTGCCTCATAATGTTCACTCCTCGAGGTTTAAGGAGATGTAAACAAGGCTTCAGGTACTATGCAATACAAGCATCTTATGTGATGAAGGGACGGTCTTTCAGGCTGTTATCGTGGACGCACTGACACACGGGTGGCGGTTCAGAGGACCATTAGTCATGACACGCTTATTGTCCCATTTATAAGAAATGTAACCACCGAGCGGTGGGCTCTACGTCAGCAGATATATTATTTGTCTTATCTCACAGTCTTCACATTGATGCATCCAAGCACTTTTTCTTACTGTGTTACTGTAAATAAGAAAGTTCTAAGTGTTTCTTCTATACCGCGTCTTACTAATAATACTGTATGTATGTAAAGACCTTTACTCGCCTTTTTCTGTATCAGCATGTTTCAGCTGGAAATAAAATGAATGCTACGTATGCACCAAGGACTTCCTGTTTATTTACAGACCTGACTTCCAAGTTTGCCTTGTCTCCAGGTAACTTTAAGGAGAAATATGTACCTCTGGCACCTAGTGTTTAAAATAGGTACTGCAGTCATAATTCAAAACATTGTAGAGAGCTGTCATGTAAAGTCTGAGTGAAATAAGCAACTAAATCTTAACACATCAATTTTATCCATCATGAGATCAAAAATATAAAGGGGTTATGGTTTAGAGCAGGTCAGTCACCGGTTGTTTTTTAGAAAAAGAAATCATAACAAAGGCTAATAATCTTACCAAATAATGAGATGCTCATTTGGTTTATAATAGAGTAGAAATCATGAAGGGTGTTAGTGTTTATTCGTATTTAATAACTAGGTTACAGTGAGGCTTTTATTTGAAAGTGCTACATGTGACTGTATTTCATGCGGAACCAAGTCCACCGGCTGCTTCACACGGAACTCTTTCCGGTCGGACCAAGTGAGCGGAAGTTGTGTGCCTTGCTTGCGGAGGTCATCTGGACTCGTACTGCAGCCGAAAAACCATTATTTAGGTATTTTTTTATTTATTTAATGCATTATAATGTTGATCAGAGAGAGTTAATAAAACCTGACAGTTTGTGACGATGTACGGAAATGTTTTTAAAAACGGTTTAACAGGCTCCGGTGAGCGTGTTTTACTTTATTAAATGTATTTTATTTTTTTAAATTAAGAGATCGAAATGAAAATATGTGAACATGTCAATCAAATTAATTCACATGTATTTACAGACATTATTAATATATCTGCCCGTACAGTATAAAAGTATAAACATTAGAAATCAAACAACAACAAATATGAAAAAAACAAACAAACAAAACAACATCAGGAGAGCTCTGCTTATTGGGAAGATACACATTGACATTTATTAGGTTTTTAATTTAATTTATTTAAAATAAATTATTAATTATTCTTTTTACATTTATTGTTTTCTGTTGGAGCTTCCTGTTAGGCACATTTTTGGTTTAATTTCTTTGAGAGCAGCTGAAGCAGCCTGGCCTCTAATCAGCCTACCAAAAGTTCAGTCCAGAGAGATGTAAGGGACACATTTAATTCAAATTACATTCTACCATGTTTTCTTATGTATCCCTAGCTTGTTTACAAATCTCCCAACATTTTTCTAAAAGGTATTTTCTAAATCAAACCAAAAAGTTTCTCCCTTACAAGCCCCAAAAGTTTATCTATTGATTACAGCATGAAACACTTATTAGTATTTCTGTAAACATTTAAATGGACTCTCTTTGATTTTATTTATATAAGGAAAGAGAAAGAGTCTTCCATGATTATGTATTTAAATAGGGTCAAATAGGAGTAGTGACATGATGAAGATGTTTATCCTCTTTATATATCAGGGCTGTGACACGTTCATGGCTCTCCTCTAACGATGCTCTAACAATCATGCTGACTGTTTTATGTAAGGAGCTTATTGGTCACTTTTCTCTCGTACATGATAAACACCGACAGCAGTTTATCAGCAGGAGGATCAGCGGCTGAACATCGCACCGTCATGGTGAAGAAAAAGCGACTTCGCCTCATCGCAGAGATGGCTCGGAAGATCCGGGCGTACCGAGAGCTCAAGTCCCGGCCGAAGGAGTCCCAGAAGTACGCCCTGGACTACGAGACCATGAAGCGGCCTCTCACGGGGAAGATGCTGCCCGTGCTGGCGTGGCAGGACGTCCGCAAGGAGAGCCGCCTCTTCTCCCTGCTGGCGAGCATGAGGATGTTCGGAGTGGGTCGTCTTTTCACCCGCAAGTCGTGGCTGGAGGATCACTCGGAGCCCAGCTACTGGCAGGTCACCAAAGTCAAGGTGGACTACACGGCTGAGGTGAGAGCGAGGCCACATTAATGCTCTATGATGCCACAATGTGTCAGGTCGAAGTGTAGAAACTAATAAAGCAAACAAAGAAACTTAGATTTGAATGAAGTGTGATGAGATACCTTTCACAACATCACATCTGATATTTATTTTCTAGAACATGGATCATGGCAAAGCCTGGGGGGTCCTCACCTACAAGGGTAAGTCTGGACAGTTGTAGTTAATAATAATGATTCCATAAACAATCCGCATGTAGTGACCGTGTTTAATGTTGTGTCTACAGGTAGACAGGAGAACGAGGCCAAGGAGGTGGACAAGGTGATGTACCACGACTGGCGTCTGATCCCCAAACACATGGAGCAGCAGTTTAAGGACTTTGAGCCGCTCCCTGAGCCGCCTGTGCGTTACGTCGCGTTCCCTCCTCTGCTCCGCGCCATGATGCTCGCCCAGCACAAGAAAGAGAGAGGCAGCGTGGTGAGCAAGGAGCCCGCGCTGCCGCTAAAGAGGGACGTCGTGCTCAACAAAGACTATTTCCAGAGGCAGGAACAGGATGGGCAGAGCTCACAGGGGACGGCAGTCTGAAGACAAAGGGTCCCTCATTCTGGACTATTTGGACCAAACACACTGCAGACCCTCACCTTAAAGTCCTGCAAAAACCTCGACTCCTAATGCTGTTCATCCAAAGCAGGCCTCTCTTGGTGTCATATGTTTGATGTTGTTCATATTAAATCTGAGTTTAAACACAGCTGATGCTTTTATTCTTACAGAGCGCTTCATACACCTTCAGAATCAGAATCTCTTTAATGTTGTTACACACGTACCACAAATTGTAAGAAGATGTCGCTCTCGCATTCGATACTTCAGAAGCAATCGATACAAAAAGAAATGAGTCTAACGGTTTATTTCAAGTGTTTTTATCTCAGGAGTTATCGCACAGGTGAGAGCATCGTTCATACAGCAGTCACTTAGGAGCAGCATTTAGTGCCATCATTGTTCTGGGGTAGAAGTTTGTTTTTGATTTGTTGGCCCTAAAACACCCCCCAGAGGGCAACAGTTCAAAACGACGATGACCTGGGAGGGACGGGCTCTCAGGACGCAGTGCAATCTGTAAATGTCCTCAAGGGAAAGAAGAGGACATCAAAAGTTTTTCAGGTCTGACTTCATTGAGTTTAATACAGCCTGGAGGACTCGCGGTAAACAAGGTGATAAAGAAATACCTTCAGATATAACTTAGGCCGGACATTCAACCACTGAGCATAAAGACAAGATGGAGGTAGATCATTTAAAGGACCTGTGTGTGAATGATTCTTTACTGCTCGTTTGAGATGTTTTAAATTCACTTTGATTCTAAATGTTCTTTTTTAAATCAGGAAGTGTTTAGTGGCCTGTTATCTTCATCTCTAACATGATCACATTGCTTTAACTATATTACATCACTTTTAGAAGATTGAGTTAAAAAAGTGGAATAAAAAAATCACAAGTTTAAAATAAACTAATAAAATACATTTAAAAAAGGCAGAACTTCAAAACATACATTCTCCCCCTTTTTCTCCTTAACCTCCATTAAAATATAATTTTCACAATATTAAATTCTCACTTTGTTGACTTCAACCCTTTTTCAGATATCATATCTTTAAATTAACTCCTGACCTGTCAGTAAATAAGCGTTTATCATGGTATGAGCGTTGCTAAGCAACGTACGTTCTTACGTAGGTAAACTCGAACGTGCCTTTACGTGAGTACGTCTCCTCCCCTTCTTCCAGTGTGCTCCGTGTCCGTCCACCAGCTACGATGATCTGCCTGTTTCTGTCCGTGTTCGCCTACCTCTTTCAGTCAGGTCGGTGTTTAACTGTTCTTTAAACTCCCGCCATCCTCTCTGCAGTTAGATTCACTTCCTCTCTGTGTTAGAAATGTTTAAAAAAAATGTTTATAAACTGACCACAGTTCCCTCCAGGAGCGGGCAGGAGACGCGGACTGTCCGGACACAGGATCAGAGTTTACCGGTGAAAATGGAGCCGACACAACTCACAGACTGTGTTCATGTTCACTGGAGTCAAAGTTATAATGAATTAATTAAAGTCTGCCGACGTTTTATTAACAAATAACATAAAGAAACGTGTTAGCATGAGAGCTCAGCATGAGAGCTCTGCATCACACACACACACACACACACACACACACACACACACACACACACACACACACACACACACACACACACACACGGTTTGTCAAGTCTCTGTTTCAAAAATACTTTAATCTAGTTCACTTTAATACAATTAAAAAGGAACTGCCGCGTGTCTCCTCACTGCGGTTGAAGTTGATTCATCATCCTATTTATGCTGCGTTCAGGCGCTCCTCGGATTGTTAAAGTTTCCTTTTTGAAAAGTGGTTCTTACAGCTTCAATACGTTGTTGACAGACTGTAAATAAATTGTTAAACTCGAGAAGTAACATGCCAATTCAAGAAAAATATGTTGTACTCTAAGTCATCATAACAATGCTTATAAAAAAATAACACGGTGTTACTTATGACAATTGAGCTAAAGACGAGTTTCGCACCTGAACCTCCTTTTTCCGATTTTTCCGATACTACATGAACGCATTGTGAGAGCTCGTATGTTGCGCTTCCAGTGGTGCGTTCAGGTTCATGTTTGCTGCTCGGTGCTGCAATGGGGCCGAGAAAAAGGTCACAGCGAGTTTTGCAGCATGAACTGGAAGATTTGGTTGTCAAACATGTTCGGATTGAAGACTCCGGTGAGGACAAACTAACCGACATGATCCAGAGCTGCTGTGACGTGTTGACGTGTTGTCTGCAGTGGACTAACCGTGTGGAGTAGTTAAAGTTCAAACTTGTGTGCACTAATATAAACAGGCTTGGGGTTATGTGTCTGTGTGTGTGTGTGTGTCTACAGAGTCTGCAAACATAAAACCTGTCATACTATGAAACCTGAGTATGTTCATTCCTCTTTTTATTTTAATTTATTATCTTTTCAACTACAAATCGTATCTTAAAATATGTCAACATCTTTTTTAAAGCCTTTTTATTTTATTTTATAGCTTTTACCAGCTGTGGCTCAGTGGTTAGAGTAGTCATCTCCCAACTGGAAGGTCAGGGGTTCGATCCCTAGCTCCTGCAGCCACATGTTGATGTGTCCTTGGGCAAGACACTTCACCTCAAATTGCTCCTGCTGCTTTGTTATTAGCGGCGTATGAATGTGTATAAATGGGATTTGTTACTTCTGATGGACTCTTTACACAGCAGACTTGAACCCGCTTGGAGGACTGTGGCCTCTGTATGACGGGTGCATCTTAACCCCTGGGTCATCAGCATCCCAAAGATGTCAACATCTGATTTATCTGATCAACTTTGCAGTGAAAGTGAAGTCAAAACACACTGCTGAGCCTTTGCAGCTGTTTTGCACAATGCAACCTGTCAAAGGGTGTTGCATCCCCTTCAGTGACTGGACGTCAATGTTTGTTAAACTTAAATACATCAGTGATGCAGCCATCTTTGTTTTTAACAACTTTAACCATCACCAGACAACCCCAGGCGTAATCCCGTTTTGTGGATGAAAAGAAAACAACAGTTTTTATCATTCCTCTTCCAGGATGTTTAGTTGAGGTGCATGCATGCTGCTCCTCACTTCATGTGCTCCCCATCAGTGTGCGATTTAATTATTTTTGTGTTCAGTCTGGACAGGTGTGAACGAGCGCACCTTCCTCGCCGTGAAACCGGATGGCGTGCAGCGGAGACTTGTGGGAGAGATCGTGCGTCGCTTCGAGAGGAAAGGCTTCAAACTTGTGGGACTCAAACTTGTGCAGGTTAGTCTCTCTCTGAATCTTCTCAAAGTGGTTTTATCTAAATAAATCTGAATCTGATTTCAGTGTCTTGTCTTGTGCTTCAGGCCTCGGAGGATCTTCTTAAAGAACATTACTGGAGCCTGAGGAGTAAACCGTTCTTCACAGGACTCATTAGCTACATGAAGTCTGGACCTGTTGTAGCGATGGTGAGATTCTGCCTCTTACTGCCCGTGTTCACAGGATGCTGATTCATAGTTTACAAACCTGCTGCAGAAAGAATCAAGATGCTCGAGGGAACATCGGGGGACGCAGCTCAGTTTAACCCGGAGTAATGTTTGGTTTCTGTCTCATGAGCCTGCAGACATTAAAGTGATATTTGTGGATGTGTTGAAAGATGAAGTCAGCTCAGCAGCAGAACATAGTTCTGTTTCTTTGGCCCTCTGTGTGTGTGTGTGTGTGTGTGTGAGTGGAAGGTCTCTTAATAACGGAGTGTGAACCTGGATTTCCCCTCAGGGATTGATGAAGTATTCGGTCCCACAGGAGGAACGGCACCCTGTGATATTGTTTCTGCTCGCTCATTGTACTCCTGTGTCGGTCTGTGCAGGTGTGGGAGGGGCTTGACGTGGTAACAACGGCGCGTAAGATGTTGGGAGAGACGAACCCGGCGGACTCGCTACCCGGAACCATCCGAGGAGATTTCTGTGTGGAGGTGGGCAGGTAAGACAAACTTTACAGACAGGAAGCAGGATGATGCAGGTCGGACCTTCAGTCAACGATTCACAATATGAATAAGGTCACTTCCTCTTTATACTTCAGGATATTGGTGACACGATGCATGGAAGGAACATTCATTGTTTTGTTTTAGAGAAAGACTTTAAAGAAGCTGAATGATGAGATGGAGCAATATGTGATGATTTAATTAGTTTTTATTCTCTGTGTGTGTGTGTGTGTGTGTGTGTGTGTGTGTGTGTGTGTGTGTGTGTGTGTGTGTGTGTGTGTGTGTGTGTGTGTGTGTGTGTGTGTGTGTGTGTGTGTGTGTGTGTGTGTGTGTGTGTGTGTGTGTGTGTGTGTGTGTGTGTGTGTGTGTGTGTGTGTGTGTGTGTGTGTGTGGTTTCAGGAACGTGATCCACGGCAGCGACTCGGTGGAGAGCGCTCAGAGAGAGATCTCTCTGTGGTTTCGTCAGAACGAGCTGCAGTGCTGGGAGGACGAGAGCAGACACTGGATCTACGACTAACGTCTGCCTGACCCGAAGGTTCTCCGTCCTCTCGCTGCACCAACCAGGGTTTAGTTTGAGGTCGGTGTGAGATGAATTTACTTTAACCTTTGAGGAGGCGCTATGCTGTCATGCTAGATCTCTCACTGCTTTCTTTTCTATTCATATTGTTTCTAATGTGTCTGAACTTCATTTCAGAGGTTGAATAACTTTACAAAGCAAACATGCTCTGAGGGAGCAGACCTTAAAGGCTTTATATGCGATTTTTTGATCCAGCAGATGTCGCCCTTGAGCACCAGCATGAAACCAAAACAACTTGTTGTGTTAGCGTGCTAATGCTAGTGATCTTTATTATGCTCGTATCTTCACACTGCATGTAAATTTACCTGAAATGAATGAATTTATACGTGAGGGGAGGAGTCAGCCGGCCGTCTTGGCGATGTAAACAAACTGAAGATAGGACTCCGAAAACTCTGAAAACATCACAGACAGTGGGACTCGGGTGTTACATCCATTGTAGACAGTCATGACTCACAGAGTTATTTTCAGAGGATATACTTGATTTACATTACATTTAAGTGTGAAAATCGCATGTAAAGCCTTTAAACCAGTCTCCATTCAAGTTTACTATAAATGTTTTTAAATGTTGCACAAAAAAAGCTAGGGGTCAGAGTTACAGATTGCTCCTTTAATATGAGATCTTGTTACGTCCGTAATAACACTACTTCATGTTTACAGTATCGATGCAATAAGCTTTGAATGTGGAGCAATAACAGGTTGTAATTAAACTTGCTATTAATGTTGATGTCTATTTAAAGAAGTTACAACTTTATATATATATATTTGTGTATTTGATTCACTTCTGCTGAAACGTGCATGTCCTCGAAAAGCTTATTCAGGAAAAAAAAAAAAATCAACCAAACGTGTTCATTACTTCTTCATTAAGTCAACTTTTTACAGCTGCTCAACTGAAGCTCCGTTGTGTCTGTGTGTGTGTGTGTAGTTTCTGTCACATTCAGACTCTTAAACTCTCGTCATGTTGAATGAAATGATGTTCAAATGGTCAAAAACAATAAATCTTTTCAGGAAACCCGTTGGGTCAGATGTCTGTGTTTGTAGATGAAAAGAGATCCAGGCGTAGACGACGAGTGTTTTCAGCACACAAATATGTTTAATATTTAATCCACACAGAGAAGAGGTCGATGCATGAATCCGTACTGAACAGAAAGGATGGGCTGAGAGTCTCTGTACACATAGAGACGACGTGCTCACTGATCACCTGCTTCACACCGCACCGTCTGATCCACAGCCAATCACAGGAGAGATAAGAGACCCTGAACACAACACGCTCGACTCCTGAGACTGATTTAAACAACGACCCTGTTTATATCGAACAGCTGCTCCACGTACATGTAGGGTCTTGTTAATGCCCCTTAAGTTATTATTTTAATCACTTTAGAAAATTAGCAAACTTTAAGCAGGACTGGCTGCAAAATATCATAAATCGGACTTTCTTTCTGTTCCATAAACATTCATTTAGCCTCGTCACCATCCACTACTAGATGACTTAACTTTGGAAACGTCTGCAGCCATGAGCTCGATTCAAAACGGGGTCCATATTTTGGGTGTGAATGTTTCTGGATTCCTGATTGGCTGCCGTCAGAGAAATCAGACACATCTGGTGGAGAAAGTGAGTCGGTGCCGTCGTTCACTTTCCTGTAGCTGCTTCTGTATTTTTGGTAAAATGGTTGCATGTCGGGCCTTCGCTTTAAGATGAGGTTTCACAGATGACAAACTAAGTGGAGGAGGAGGAACTCTGGGGCGGATGCAGGACAATCGAGGTAAATATAGGAGGAGATAGGGTGTGCTTACAGGGTGAATATAAGATCGATACAGAGGAGGGAGGTAGTTATGAGGCCGGGTTACAAGGCTCATGGAGATAGTTACAATGCCCTGTGAGGGACAAACATCATGGCAGGCAGATTATAGATCAGAGGAGGTACTTACAAGGCGTTAAAGTTACAAGGTGGCGGGGCAGGAGGGGGTAGAATCGTTACACACGGCTGGGAGGGTTGCCAAGGGGGAACTTTTACATGACCGGGGGGATAATTACAAGGTTTGAGCTGCTGGAAGCTTTCAAGAAGAGGAGGTTTTTTTTAAATTAAGGGTGAGGGGTCGTTAAAGCAGACCCAGGTGTCACTCGGGTATGTAGGACACCTGCCAGACGATGATGTGGCTCCGCTCAGCTTTGCACAGAGCCGGTTTCATCTGCGAAGCTCCAGCAGCGGTGGCGATGGCGGCAGCAGCTGCGGCAGCGGCAGCAGCGGCAGCAGCGCTCTCTGCATCCTCTGTCTCATCGTCCTCGCCGTCTCCTGAGGATGAAGAAGGTAAACGGAGAGATTCAGTGCTGGGAGTTTGACATTAGTCTGTTTAATTTAGTGATCTCTAAACCAATACTTTGACGTAAAGTTTCAGTTATTTAGAAATGAATTAATCCATTTTGGGTTTTTTTTGTGCCTTTATAAGAGAGACAGGACAGTGGATAGAGTTAGAAATAGTGGCGAGAGAGAGAGAGAGTAGGTAATGACGTGGGAAAGGTCGGATCCGAACCCACTGCAGCCTCTGTACATGGGGAGCACAAACTAACCACTCGGCTACTGGCGCCCCTATTAAATAATTTCCTAAGCCTAAAAGAAGTGGAATTAAAAATAAAAATGTTTTGCCAATGAAAAAGATCAAATATTTATTCAGAAATTGAAGAGAAAATCACAAGTTTGTTCTTTGATATGAGTCTTCACTGCCCTCTAGCGGCCATAAGAGAAAACTGCAAGTGATGTGACGCTGCAGTTCCACGCTACGACCACTGGAAGGCAGTAAAGAGCCAAAACAGTCACTCCCATTATAAGAGCGAATTAAGAACATACAAAGAAAAACGGAAATACTTATTATTTAACCATGATTAATGATATTAAATTAATCTTTTAATGATGTTTTTTTTATTTGTCTTCACAAATATTTAGACTTCATACATATCTCTCTTGTGTCTTTTATTTTGTGGCATTTAAAATATAAAAGAATGATATCAACAAGCAGAATCATCTCTCTCAGAAGTCAAGGTGTTTACTGCTCTGCACAGATTCACCAGACCGTGTGTGTGTGTGTGTGTGTGTGTGTGTGTGTGTGTGTGTGTGTGTGTGTGTGTGTGTGTGTGTGTGTGTGTGTGTGTGTGTGTGTGTGTGTGTGTGTGTGTGTGTGTGTGTGTCATCTTTTCTCACCTATACGGAAGTCGATGTAGCCCTCTCCTCCGCTCAGCACCAGCACGTTATGGACACTCTGGGCCTCCGTCTCTTGGGAGGGCGCTGTTGAGCCCTGACCCTCTGATGGACTGTCCAGCACGCTGCCGTTCAGCGTGGCCAGAACATTTCCTGTCACAGACGAAACAGTAAGAACAGAACTAGGACGAGAACGCTTTAAAATACACCGCCCCTCGTTCCAGGAATACTTAAAGAAGGACCCTAACCAGACACAAGTTCCCTCAGTTGAAATGTATGAATGTTATATTTGTCTCATCATCAGGAGTATTTAGGAGACTTAAATAAAAGAGGTGAAGACGTCTGTGATGATCGTGTTTTTAAGCGTTGTGTTGTGACAGTAGAAGCGGCTCTGTGCGTACCGGGCACGGAGACGAAGAACTTGACGGCATCACGGTGTCCATGGAAACAGAGCTGGGCCTGCGCCATGGAGCAGTACGGGATGAAGCTGCCGCTGCTCTTCTCGGAGCCGTCGTCTCCGTACACGTGGATCACTCCGCCCGACGACGTGGGAGACACCTTATTGGCTGAGAGACAAAAGAGCAGGAGTGAGAAATCCAACCAATCGGGAATGTTTGCAAGAAAATCACAAAAAACAGAAACCTTCATAGAATCCACATGAAAAATGAGAAGAGGGTTTTTAGAATATCCAAAATAAAAGTTTAACACGTCTTGCATGCAAATGAATCTGCGTCACAACTTTTAGCCACTGAAGAGTGAAACCAGAATATTCAACAGCATGCAAAGCAAACAAAAGATAAAAACAACGCTCTGGAGGAACACCTCCTGTGTGCCTCAACTGTTCACAGATAAAGAGACTAGTTCAGAGCCTGACGCGGCTTCATTTTGTGTTTTTCACGTCTGAACTCTTCAGAGTATGAAGACGCTGCTTCAGGGGATTTGAAGGTTTGAGAGTGGGCAAAAGAAAAGGAAGATCACAATAGCAGGAGGGAGGGAGTGCTACCACTTACCCCTCACACCAAGGAGCTGTCCCCGGTGAAGGACCACCGCTACAGGAGGAGGAGAGGGAGGAGGAGGAAGAGGAGAGAGAGGAGGAGGAAGAGGATGAGGAGGAGAGAGAGGAGGAGGAGAGGGAGGAGAGTGGAGGAGGAGGAGAGAGGAGGAGGAGGAGGAGAGAGAGGAGGAGAGAGAGGAGCAAGAGGAGGAGAGGAGGAGGAGGAAGAGGTGGAGGAGGAGGAAGAAAGAGGACAGTAACAGTAAAGGTTAAGACCAGGACTGTTTGTTAAAGAGGTGAAACTGCTGAGAGGAGACAGAAAAACAGACAGGTGGAGAGAAAGATGGGGAGCGCTGCAGTATGTAGGATTGTTTTAACGTTTATCTGAGTTGCAGCCCTCTAGTGGGCCTCGCGGGGTACTGCAGGTGGTCAGCAAGAGGGCATTTACAACATTTCACTTTAGCATGTGTTGTGTTTCCTGACAAATTAAGCGTACTGAAGTGCATCGCAGCCGGCCTGGTTTCATAAAAAATCTTCCTGTTTAGATAAATACAAAATATAGGGGTACGAAGGGACAACAACAAAGACTTCAAGATCTGTTTGTGTACGTCTGAATGTCTCTGTGTGCATTCAGCCTGTCTTATTGATTTATCTATTCATCATGCAATCTTCAAGTGTTGGCGAGGCCTCTGAATATTTAGAGATTTTAAACTGGGCTAAGTCAGTCTTACGTGTGGAGAGGCTGGAGCTGAGTTTTTTAAAAGTTTTTTCTGTGTTTCTGATGGATTAAAACTACTTCAGTGGTCCAATGTTTTAACAAATGTTAACTTCCTCTGTTGATGTTTTTTAAGATATTCTGCTCGATGACCTTCAGACAGAGAAACTCTGCAGGGTCCTTACCGTGTGTTCAGGGGATCTTATTAACTTAAACATCAGACGGCTGATTTCTGCACGACTTTCTAACAGATGGATGAAATCGTCATGACAACAGAAGGTGAAATAGGCCCCTCTTTTTCTAACATCAGGCAGGCACTGTGTGGATTATTATTTAGGACACAGAGACACTTTGTCGACGTGTGAGTTAGTGTGAGAAAGAAAAATAAAAGTGAGACTCACTCTCTGTCAGCGGGATGGAGATGATCACACCGTTTCCAGTTCCTACCCAGAGACGATTTCCACCAATGAGGAGAGCTGTGATTCTCACAAAGGAGAAGCCCAGCTTGCCAGTTCCTGTGAAGAAGAAGAAGAAGAAGAAGAAGAAGAGTTAAAATGACGTCGGACTGGACGGGCTGGAGATCGATGACAATACAACCTAACGACGAGAGTCTGCAGCAGATTATTTAAAAACAAGCCGACTTTCTCTCACCTAACATCTTGCTGACGTAGGGCTCGATGTCCACGTCCTGCAGGTGCTGGTGCGTGTGTGCGTGGTACAGACGCAGTGTGGAGTCTAACCGGATCGACACCCACACACCGTCGCCGATCCACGCCAGCTGCCGCACCTGACTCTCCCTGCGAGGGTGGGCGTCGAAGGATTTCTACAGAGCAGAAAAATAACCAGATGTCAGAGATTCAGACTTCATCACACTGAAAAGACGATGATTAATGAACAAGGTATTTGTTCAGTTTAGATGACGTGACGGCGGGGGTCAAAGGTCACCTCGATCTGCATGCTCTTCGGCTGGATGACGTGGATTTTGTTCTTGTAGCCGCACCACACCTTATCGTGGACCACAGCCATGCAGCGGATGGAGTGATGAGGCCGACCGAGGTCCATGAGGTGATAGTTTGATAAATCCCACTGACCGTCTGTTGACAAAAAAACACAGAAACTAAAACTTATAACCATCTGGGCTCACAGAGATCTTGCAGCTTTCCTGTCATATGTGATGAAATGTAACAACTGTTGGGGACTTTTTTTAGCAGCTGTTAGTGGGCTGTAGCGGTCTGCTGCATCTCGTAGTGAGACACATTTCTCCCACTCGGCTGCATGCCTGTTTGAGATGTTAAAATAAATCGATCGTGCTGACTTTAGTGTCAAAAGCCTTTGAACAAACTCTGCAGCCGACCATGGTTTGTTTGAGATCTGATGCTGCAGAACCAAACCAGTTACAGCGATCAAACTCTTCATTAATGCTGGCAGCCATGTTGTTGTTGTTGTTGTGTCTTTGTAGGAAGTAAAGGAGGCGGGAGGATGTGAACTACGGGAGCCCGAGGGGAGCACCAGAGGAAGTTCAACAGAATATCTAGATTTTCTTCTTTTTTTAAAAATTGTCCTAAACCACAAATCTGAACGTACATATCACATTTTTTTGCGGTGTACAGTTATCGTGGCTGAACTAATATTTACCCTCTGATCTGTGGAAGATGGCGAGGGTCCCGTCAGCGAGGGCGACCAGCACTCGACCTTTCACATGCCTGAAATCAAGGAAGAGACAAGAGACTGTTCGAACGGCAGAGAGACATGAAAAGGAAAACCTCGGTGTTCTTAAAGTTTACATCAGAGTGTGAGACAAACTTACACCAGGCTGAGCACAGAGTCTTTGAGCTTGATGGAGTGGAGGCACTTCTTCCAGTTTCCAACGGCGGAGTGGACGTAGAGCCTTCAGAGGGAACAGAGAATCACAGAGGTTCTTTCTCTGTTTGATTTTCTTTATCTTGAGAAAAAGCACTTTTAAAAATCAGGGACATGAAACAAAAGAAACCGGCTGGATAAACATTTGAATCATCCTTTTCCTCACTTTTCTTCTTGAATCTAAACAAGTTTTTTATTACAAAGAAAAGGAGAAACATGGAGGATGTTTTTAAGAAGCCATTGTTCTACTATCATGTTTTGCCTTGTTGTCTGTAAGTATCATCTTTTCTTCGTCTGTGACTTAAACTTAAGAAGGTAAAAAAAAAGATTGGGTTTACTTTAGATATATAGTTGATCTTTGGTAAAAGTTGTGAGATGTTGTTTGTAAACAACTTACCATCCGTTCTGGGCCCCGAGCCACATGGTGGGCGCCACGCTGGTGAAGTTCTTGGTCTCGTCCCCTCCGTCCTCGGACTCTGGAGGCTGACAGCTTTCCTCTTTGGACTGACCAGCGCTCCTGTTTAAACACAATTTGTACACCTGTGGTGAAGTCTACCAGCAGCTACAGGAAATCAAAACAAACAAAAATCTTCTCTATCAGTCCACTGATATTTCCTTCTGAGGAGGAAAACACATCATACAGGCATGCCTGCTGTTGCCATGGTGATTTCAGACACTGTAAGAGTGTGTGCAGTCGTACGACATATGCCAAAAAATCGTCCGACCGGCCGTGATCGTCTGTGCACGATTGGGCTGAAATTCTGAAATACTTCAAAACCAGCAGTACTGTAGACTTACACAACGGCTACTTTTATACTCTGCACAGTCAATGGTACGTTTTTAATAAAGTCCTGATACTCCTGATGTTTGCCTTCGCGTTGACCACTTTGTCCTCCTACCTGTCGGAGGCGTCTGCTGAACGAGGCGGGGGATCTGTGAAGACGTGCTCAGTAAACGGTCCCGGAGGTCCGTGCTCCGCGTGGCCCGCCGTCGACTCGGGAACCTCGGTGGCCTCTGTGGCCTCCTCGGCCGACTGCGCCGGATGAATCTTCCCGTTCATGGGTGGAGCAGTGGGGGCTGAAGAACAATAACATCAAAATAAATATTACAAACTGGAGGGGTTTAAAGCCATTTCCATCAAGTGATGACCCCTTAAAGGTCACATATTCTCCTCCTCTTCTTCAGTGTAAATCAGTCTCAGAGCTCCTCAAACCATGTGTGTGAAGTTTCTTGTTCTAAATCCACTCTGATCCTGTATTTGATCATGTCTATAAACCCCTCTATTTCAGCCCTGCTCAGAACAGGCTGTTTCTGTGTCTGCATCTTTAAATATGTAAATGAGCTGTGTCTGACCACGCCCCCTCTCTGGAAGGGCTTGGATGGTCTCGGCCTTTCTCGCTCCATGTCCTATTGTTTACGGTGAGAAGGCAGACTCAGAGGGCAGAACAAACACCTAGCTGTGGGAGTGTCACCCACCTGGGGGAGGGGCTACTGCCCTTTGTGATGTCATGAAGGGAAAATCTACAAACAGCCTGTTTGAGCACACATTTTCTGAAAAGTGGAGCAGGGAAAAGACGGAGAGGATGGACTTTTCTCATCATTGGGGAGTTTGTAGACAGACTAGAGACACCTTAAGAGTTGAATAAAAAAAAGAGAAGAAGGAGTGTTAAAGGATGAACTCACCTTGTCCTTTGTCCATGATGGGCGTGTCGGTGCGTGACGAGCAGTTGCTTCGTGCGACGCTGCAGTTTGTTGCACAGCCGACCAGAGTGATACCGGCCAACATGCCCTCCACACTGCCGCTGTCGTCACCTCCACCTGCTCCTCCGTCACCGGAATCCAACACGATCTCACCTGCTGGATAGTCACTCTCACTGGCAGCTGGATTTTAAAAAAACACAGTTTTGCAATTTTGCAGGAAAAAATAAACCTGACACGTGGAATTAATTTTCTCAAACAGCAATTGTTGCACAGCGTCCTTTATACGGGCAGGTTTTGTTGGAGCACGTGTTTGCATTGTTGAAACAATTCTGAACTAAATTAGTAAAATGTAACAAAGAAAAACTGACAAAGATTTCATCAGACATGAGTGTTCATTAACAGTCTGATGTTGATTTAATACTGGCTCAGCATGTCGCCCCAGACGTCCCTCTCCCCAGCAACGTTTTCCTCCTGGGGGGTCCCAAGGCGTTCCCAGGCCAGGATAAATATATAATCCCTCCAGTGAACTCTGGGTCTACCCCAGGGTCTCCTCCACAGTTGGACGTGGCTTGAAGACCTCCAGAGGGAGGCGACCAGGATGCATCCTAATCAGATGCCTGAACCACCTCAACTGGCTCCTTTCAATGGAGAGGAGCACCCACTAGACAAGTCCAAACTCCTCCCCCTATTTCCAAGGCCGAGCACAGAAGAAACTCATTTCGGCCGCTTGTATCTAATTCTTTTGGTCACTACAAAAAGCTCATGACTCTGGGTGAGGGTCTGAACTGAATTGAATGGTATATCTTTGTCTTTCGGCTCAGCTCACTCTTCACCATGACGGTCTGGCACAACGCTTCCAATACTGCGGACGCTGCACCAATCCACCAGTCACTCCTTTACTTGTATTTTACTCAATTTGAGCAACAACACAAGTTAAAGTCAGCTAAACACCCCGGATGTATAAAGTCTCTGAGGGGTTTGAAGAGAACTCTGCCTCACCTGGCACGCTGGAGATGCAGAGCACGTGGGCGTTGCAGACGTTGAACTGGTCGACCAGCGAGCCCGGCTGGTTTGCGTCGATGATGACCACCTTGCTGGCAGAGTGTGTGCTGGTGAGGATCCACACTCGACTGCTCATGGTGTCCGTCTCCTGGAGCTCCTTGGACTGCGTGAACACAGGAGGGAGAGATGAGACGGTCGAAGCATGTTTTTTAAAAACCCGCCCTATAAATGTAACACGAGTAACTAAATGTCTGTACCTTCCTCTTCTCCGGGGAGCTGTGGCTCTTCTTGTCTCCGTTCTCCTCGGCCTGCAGAGGGTCGCTGCTGCCTGAAGGTGCGTTGGTCTGCAGAGACGCCTGATTGGTCGCCCTCCATCCTGTGAGGTCCACTCCTGCTGCACACCACAACTACAAGCACAGCCAAGATGAGAAGATATGTAAACGACCAGAAAATACACCTGAACACTTTCAGTTTGACTTACATGACACAACGCCCTTTTCAAAGTGAGGTTACATTATTTCGTGTCACTCTGAACCCGACAGATGTTTATGTGAACACTTTGATGACGCATGAACTCATCGTCTTTATCGTCCATATTTGTTCCCTTCAACGACGACCCTAAACATCACATTTAACCCTGTGGTCATCGCCTTGTGTTTAATTTAATTTCGACACACTGATGCTTCATTCTTAGTCAGGGTTAACCCTAACCCTTTTCATATTCAGTTGATGAAAACAGCCTTCAGCCGTCAAACTCTGCACAAATATCTGAGGATGAAACATTCAAATCAGCTAACAGAACGTAAAAACACATGTTTGAGTAATGCCCGTCACTCGTCCCCCAAACGCCTCACCTTCCTGTTGGGGTCCTTCTCCACCAGAGGACGACAGTAAACGGGGACGGGAACGTTCTTCATGCGGTTGTCCTCTTTCTCGGTCGCTGTCTAAAACGCAAACATTAAATGGTTTCAGGAGGAAATCAGAGAAGCGAAAAAACATCAAAACAGGAAGGAGAAAATCTTGATAAAATCAACGTGTTAAGTCGGGCAGGTTGAGACAGACAGAGGTTAAACGTTCATAGGGGTTAAAAGGATGCAGTTATGATGTTAATGTTTCTTTATCATGCCTCAAAATAAAGATAAAATGTAATTTCATGCATTTCCAGAGTTGCAGAAGTTCTTTTCCAGATGTTAATATGTTTGAAAAATGCTAATTTTGTTGAGAGCATTCACATGTAGACTAAAAGCTAAAGGCTGGCTTTGTTATCTGGATGTCTTCTGTGTTTGTTAAGTTGTAATTTTTCTCTTTTCTCTTTTTTAAGGTTAAATGGGGGTGGGGGGGGGGGGCACATGCAGGCACTCTGTCGGTCTCACTTGCCTGTTGTCTCTTCAGCGGGCTGTCCTGAGCGCTGTCCGTCTGACCTCCAGGCTGCGGGAGACCAGAGTTAGAGCCACCTGCCTACCAACACACTCTGACCTCCGACCTTCACAGCATCAGCCGGCCAGTTTAAATACTCTCTAATAACGATCATGGTCGAGTGGAAAAAACTGAGAGCTTCATGCTATTTTAACAGAAGTCGGTTTATTTAAAGGTGACATATCCTCCTCCTCTTCTTCACTGTAAATAAGTGTCAGAGCTCCTCAAAATATGTGTCTGTGAAGTGTCTTGTTCTAAATCCACTCTGATCCTGTATTTGATCATGTTTATAAACCCCTCTATTTCAGCCCTGCTCAGAACAGTCTGTTTCTGTGTCTGTACCTTTAAATATGTAAATGAGCTGTGTCTGACCACGCCCCCTCTCTGGAAGGGCTTGGGTGTAGTCGGGCTTTCTCGCTCCATGTCCTATTGTTTACGGTGAGAAGGCAGACTCAGAGGGCAGAACAAACACCTAGCTGTGGGAGAGTCACCCACCTGGGGGAGGGGCTACTGCCCTTTGTGATGCCATGAAGGGAAAATCTACAAACAGCACACATTTTCTGTGGAGCAGGCTAAAGACGGAGAGGATGGACTTTTCTCATCATTGGAGGGTTTGTAGACGGGCTAGAGACACATGTTAGTGTCAGAGGAACATGGGAAAGAGGATTGTGGATAATATGTGACCTTTAAACTTTAGTCAAATGTTTCCATGCATCCTTGAGACAGGTCACGTTTTAGCCCAACATTCATTCAGACATTCTACAGTTTTTCAGCACCTACAGCTCTTTTCTAAAACTGGATTTCTCTTTGCATCATTTATCTGAAGAAGACGAGGAAGTGAAGCTCATCTCAAGCCCAAAATCTCATCGACCTTCATTTCAGTCTGGAGAAAATGTAGGTGTGTGTGTGTGTGTGTGTGTGTGTGTGTGTACCTGTTTAAAGCGTGATGGCACACTCCACCCGCAGGCCTGCATGATGCCGTCATCGCGGCGCATGTGCTCGCGGACCTGCCGATACTGCTCACGCCGCTGCTCTCTGCGAGCCAACAGTGCTGAGTCGCTGAGGAGAGACGCAACACCGTTACTCGCCAGTCTGGAAGCAACGAGAAGAAAGGGAAAAGGAAGAAGAAGAAGAGAGGAAGAGAGGAAGAGCGAAGCGTTAGCAGCCGAGCCAGCCATCAGCAAGAGACAGAGAGAAGAAGAAAGAGGAAGATTTTGAAGAGAGGAAAATAAAGCAACAGCAGTGAAAACCAAGAGTTGAACTACGGTCAAGCCAAGCACGGGGTCACTTCACACTTGACTGAAAAATCCCTGAATCCTTTTTTAAACAGAACCTTGATTGGGCATGTGCATTGGCATCTTTATATTTGTAAAGCTCTGACAGGAAAATTATTGTCGTACTAAACAGAAGTTGTGCATCTCTCCGCTGGGCATTATCAGACACGCTGCTCAAACCAGTTACTGTTGACTCGAGCCCGATCAGGACGAGGAAAATCAGATTTTTCTTATTCTGCACCGGGCACTTAGAACTAGATACGACATCTTCTTCAGGGAAATGAACTTTGACCTTCTGGACATTTTAGAAACCTGATTTTTTAACCTCCCAACATTTGTTACTATTTTACATTATTTTTTGGGGCCATCTTTGTCAGGAAGTGTTGGGATGAGAGAGGATGTAGAAGTAGGGGATGACATGCAGCAAAGGTCGAGGTTGGACTCGAACCCATGGCTGCCGCGAAGAGGACCACAGCAACCGCATAACATATCCACCAGGCCACCGACGTCCCAAGTGTATTTACTTTATTGTATTTATTTGTATTATACTCGTTGTATTGAGCTCGTTCAGTTATTTAATTATATTTTAGTTTTTTTTCCTACACTCTTGTATTTATGTCATTGTCTGAGCTTTTTGGAAATTCTCCAGTTTGTTGATGTTTGCAGCCTGAGAGCGACCTTGGAGGAAAATGGTCTCTAATGGAATATGTTCAATAGCAGGAACAGGATGATCTGTTTTCATTGGATTTAGATGAAAAAATATTAAATATCAGCCATGAAAAGATTTGTCTTGATATCATTTTTAAGCTTGTTGTGAAGAAAAATCCAAAATGCTGATCAGTGAAGAACCAGCTGGAAGCGTTTGACTCCCCAAAGCTGCTACTAGCGAGCGAGCGAGCAAGCAACAGACAAACCAAGCGCTCGGATCAGAGTGTGAGGCAGGTGAGGTGTAAAGGAAGCGTAAAGCTATGGAGCCGGTTTGCTGCTCACTCTTCAGGGAAGAACTCCAGTGTGCGGTTGGAGGTGGAGATCTGACACATGGTGTGGCTGCGGCGCTGAGAGAAACCAGCCGGAGACGGAGACTTGTAGTGGATGTTGACACTGCAGTACGGCCGCTTGACGGGCGGTGGGCTGGACGACGTGCTGAAGAGACGTGCAAAGCTGGAGGATGGAGGAAGAAAGCGAAATGAATTACTCTGTTTGTTAAATTGTTTTTTTTTACAGTAAATAAGTAAGAAACAGAATCTTACAACTGCCAGATGGTGGACTTCTTTTTCTCCGTGATTTGAGGACTTTCTCTGGACGCCCTGAGAGGAAAGAGAGGTGTTGACAAGACGTTAAAGAAAAGCTAATCCAAACATCAAAGCCTTTCTTAAGTCACACAGTTCATTTTGAGACATTTCTGTGCCATAAAATCGCAAACAAATAAACATTCTTGTGCTGCAGAGAGAACTAAAGACCTGAAAACATCTTATCGTTCGTCTACCTGATCATCTCCGTCCACCGCACGGCCTCCTGCAGCTCCATCAGCCTCTCTTTGTACTGATTCCTCTCCATCAGCACGCGGGCCATCTCCACCCGGGTGAACCGCCGCCGCTGTGTCATCGTCATGTCGCCGTCCTGCATGGGTGATGAAAACTGGAGACACAAGAGCTTTTTTTTTAAATGAATCAAAAAGGATGGACACAAACTTAAGAACTAGACAGTCTGTTTGAGCTCACATATGGTTTGTTATAAGTTTACGAGACTCTTTTCATTCTGTCGATAAAGAAACTTATGATGTGAGAAAAAGCTTTCAGGTAAAGAAGTCGTTTCACTCACATCATCTCCTCCTTCATCCTTTGAGTCTCGAGACGCGCCGAGAGCTTCCGCTCGTAACCTGCGGCACAAAACCAAATATCAGCGTTACACAACCTTATTCTACCTGTGGTCATCTGAACTAATCTGGACAGTCAGGGAAGAGTTTGAAACTTTTTCTTTTCCTGCTGGGACAGAATATAATCTATTTCTTTAAAATTCACCCTCATGAAGACACAAGATATTATCAGACAAAATGACTGTATTAAGCTCAGCTGTCATCACGTCTTTGTACATTCATATCAGCCATAGAGAGAGGAGAGACGGTTTCAGCTGAGCCAGCGTGTGTGTGTGCATGTCTGACAGGGTGTATGTGGAGCTCCCGCTGTGCTTACACAACGCCGCAACACAATATGAATACACAGACTGAGACACTTATATTATGCCGATGCAGAATCCATTTGAATGTACAAAGACGTGATGGCGGCTGAACTTAGCTACGGCACTTAAGCAAAAAAAAAAAACAGTCTGAAAAGGGGTACTGATTTATCGACAGCGTAATAATGGTGACCCAGTCTGTAAATTTACATCGGATTACAGCGGTGTAGAGGAGTGAGCACTTGGCCGATGGAGACATGAGCTAATCAGACCTATTTGGTTTGTTGAACCAGGCTGTAAACATATTAATTTCTGCTGTTGAATGGGTGTGTATGTGACTTCCTGTGCTTCTGCAGCCGGCCTCTAGTGGACACTCAAGGAACTGCAGGATTTTACACTTCATTTTTCAGCACCAGAGGTCGCTGCTTGTTTTGAACTTGACTCTTTATGGAAGAAGTTGATCCTCAATCAACTCTAACTGCAGGAACATTACAGCCTCATTCACTGTGAGCAGATTTACTGAATCTACAGTAAAGAGAGGAAGGTATGAAAAAAAAAGGCGTTATGACTGTGTGCTCTTTTATTCTTCTTTAAAGGAAAAATCTTCCTCAAGAAGCACACTCAGCAGGAAACTACAGCTCCTCCTGACACTGACTAAGAAAAGAAAAATCAATACAGGATATTACAGGAGTCTGAAGAGGCCAAGATGTCGTCTACCACTCAGACAAACTGAGATCTGTTTGTAGACATTTTGCCCTCTGGCTGTCAAACTTCAAAAGGTCTCGAGTGACTGTTTTTCAAAAGTTGATTCTGTTCTGTGTCCTTTACCAGGATGAGTTCATTTTTTTGGGTCACTAAGGTTTGGATTACATGTCAGCAGTTTAACCCGTGATGTTAAGGTGGTTATCGTTGTTATTGTTGTCTTACTGCTGCAGAGTGTAACTCGTATTTGTTTGGTTATTTTCTGCATTGCATCAAAATTTATTTCTGATTTAAATACCATAAAAAAGAAGAAGCTCATTGTTTAATTCCTGCAAACAACAAGTAGCTGTGAGTTTCACCTCTTGAGTTCTTCTTCCAGCTCCTTCACTCGAGCGTCCACTTTGTTCTTAGACTGCCTCACAGCTTCCAGTTCCTCCCGCAGCACCTCCTGCTCCCCCGACAGCTCGTCCACTTTGGCTATAAGGTCGTTTTTCACAATGTTGAGAGCGTTTCTGTAGAGTAAAGGAAGCAGACGTCAGCAGCAGCTTGAGGAGAGTTTGACTCCTGCAGATGGGAAATAAGCATTATGCAATATCTGGTGCAAGCAAGAATAACTTCACTGTCCCACTTATTAAAGCACATCTTTAGGACACAAACACATCTTTGTGTTGTTACAAGACACATTATAAAGGATGAAAATAACACATTTTATACTCCTCTGTTTCTCTTACTTGGTCTCGAGGAGCTGTTTGTTCTCCGTCAGCAGGTTCTCCACCTCCTTTCCCATCCCTGAAACCGTCACATTCACAGCTGTCACTCTGCACATGGCATGCAATTATCAACAAACCCACAAGAGTTGTTTCACCGCAGGGGAAGGTAAGTGCGTTTTGTGGAGACAAATATGTAAAAACTCCACAAAAGGCAAAGATTTAATAATCAAAATGAAAAAATTAACGCACAGATGGTGGATTTTATAATCATGTTAGAATTAAGCACAGGTCAGGTTGACATGGAGGGTTGGTTGTTAGATTTCAGGTTGATTTTCAAAATCAAGAGTTTAATCTTAAAGGATTTGTGTCTCCTCGAGGATCTTTGCCTGAACCAGCACCGAGCAGCAACAGTTTGACATTAAGTAGTATGAGAAGAACTTATTCTTCTCCTCAAACATTTAGTCTGAGGTTAGAGTTGAGTTTAAAGGTCACATATCTTCTTCAGTGTAAATAAGTCTCAGAGCTCCCCAAATCATGTGTGTGAAGTTTCTTGTTCTAAATCCACTCTGATCCTGTATTTAATCATGTTTATAAACCCCTCTATTTCAGCCCTGCTCAGAACAGGCTGTTTCTGTGTCTGTACCTTTAAATATGTAAATGAGCTGTGTCTGACCACGCCCCCTCTCTGGAAGGACTTGGGTGTACTCGGGCTTTCTCGCTCCATGTCCTATTGTTTACGGTGAGAAGGCAGACTCAGAGGGCAGAACAAACACCTAGCTGCGGGAGTGTCACCCACCTGGGGGAGGGGCTACTGCCCTTTGTGATGTCATAAAGAGAAAATCTCCAAACGGCCTGTTTGAGCACACATTTTCTGAAAAGTGGAGCAGGAAGAAGACGGAGAGGATGGACTTTTCTCATCATTGGGGGGTTTGTAGACAGACTAGGGGCGGAAGTTACTGTATAAAAAACACGGTGAAATGCATTTTGCATAATATGTGACCTTTAAAATTGTTGCTATTAAATCTGAATGATTTCTAATTCAGAGAAAATCATACGTGCAAGCAGAAAGCACCGTGCAAAATCAGCCAAGGACACAAACTTTAAGCAGAACTTTTTGAAAATATGGAACAAAGGGAGCTTTGCACAAACATCAAACACAAACAATACAAAAAGGGAAGAGGTTCTTATTCACCAGGTGTCTATTACAGCAGTGAGGGTTTGAGATGTGTGCAGAGAAAAGTGTTTGTTGTGAAATGTGAGCTGACTGCAGAGTCGGTTCACTACAGACAGCTCAGAAGGCACTTTTCTGTGCAAAACTGGAGGTTATACAATTTGTTTCTTTGCTTTGATTCGTCTGGTTATCAAATGTCTTTACTGGAATAAAACTACCAATTCGGTACAGGACTTTATATTTCCATTTGATTCAGAGATCTCAAAAGCCAGTAGTATGTCTCATTTCATTGTTTTTCCATGTTAAAATCGTTTACAAAATGAGGTATACGTTTTGCAAAGGTGGCACAAACAGTAAACATAAAGCCACGCTGAAAGCAAACACAAAGAAGGAACCAGGAGAATGTGAAAGCTGGAGGTTGGGGGATGATATGACAAGCAGATGTGACCACGAGTGTAGGCAAGGAGCCTTACCGAAGAAATCATCACGGACTGGAGGCAAAAGAAGAAGGAGAAGAGGAAGAAAGGTGTGGATCAGAGAGGAAGAAGAGAAGATGTTCAGGAGATATTCAAGGGAGAATAGAGAGGATGCTAGAAATCTTTTTTTTCTGACCAAACAGATCATCAGGTTTATTTTAAAGTCTCAGTGAACTGAAATTCTAAGAGCATACTTATTCTTTGAATTCATGTATTGCATATTTGATTTTGAGGCCATGAGTATCTGGGATTAACGGCAGGGAGAGAAATTATATATCATTAAATTTGGGGGATTTTGAAACATCTTTTTTAAGTCAATCATTTGGACTTGAAAGGATCAATCAGTAAGATGTGTAGTGAGTGAAAGGTACCTTACTATATGATCTGACAACAATGTAGCAGCCAGTATGTCCTCCTTCTAACTTTAGATTCTGGTCCTGAATGCTCTGGATTTGTTTGGACCAGAGAAGGTAGGCGGTTTTAAGACACCCCCACACGGCCGTTTTGGACACCCCTCGTTTTGCCAGATATGAGAGCAGTTATCAGGTCAACAGGTGTTGCAGCGATGGAAGCGGGCAAGAGAAGTGGTTCAGATAGAAGTGATTGTACCCGACCTAAAAAGCCTCTGCATGTTTCTAATAAGCTCCACGAGCAGAAACGTGCTCAAACTAGGATCAATATTGGAGATGCTTTTGAAAAATGGAGCGGTTAGAACGCAGAAAGGTTTACAGACCCATGCAGAGCTGGATAAACACTGAAGCTTCAGTGTCCACCACATGGCAACCTGCGTGAGCATTGACTCTAGAGAGGAGGGAGGAGGGAGACAGCTCTCTACAATGTTTTGAATTTGGACTGCAGTACCCATTTTAAACACTAGGAGTCAGAGTTACATATTGCTCCTTTAAGGTTTGCAGACTTTCTGTGTTTTGGTGATCACTTAAGATTCAAAGAGTTTTCAAAGATTTCAAAAGTTTCATGGCGTATTTTACAAACTGATTTCAAAGTAATAAACTTTCCTATATGAGCTACGATTTTAAACTGATATATGTAACTTGTATGCACTCATTAATGTTTCACTCTAAATTGGAGCGTAGAGAGGAGTTAAGAGAGTAAAAGAAAAAACAAATGCATGCTCAGATACACACCTGAGAACTCGCCTATGGGTGTCACCAGCAGAAGCACATAAAAGGGAAAAAAGAAAAATGGGTGAGAGGTTAACAAGTGGACAAGAAGTCTTGAGCTTCCCCTTTCTATTTCTGCTTTTTAGAATTCAGTGTGAATAAATAAAAGCCAAAATAACTCTGTTCTAATGCTGGAAATGAACCAAAACAAAACTCTTCAAAAACCCATTAAAGTGTGTGTAAATAATGAACGTATAAGATCAAATAAAGAGTGATAAAAACTGATTATTTCACCTTCTAATAAAGGTCAAATATGTTTTAACTCAAACCCCTTAAAATATGTTGCATCAAACAAACATCTGCCTTAAAGAAACAGAATAAAAACAACAACAACTTTCAAAGTAACTCTGCATGAGAGGGCAGCTGGCGTTGTTTGTGCAGCAAATGAGGGAGTTCATGATTTTTTTTCAGGATGTGGCCGATGGTGAGCTGCATGGAGCGTTTTGCTTACTGCCTCAGCCATGCAAGAGAGAAAGAAGTAAGAGCTGGTGCAGCGGTACAATCACACAGACTCACACTGAGCTCCTGCTCTACACTTCTGCAAAGACAAAAGAAACACTGGCTACGAGGAAGGTGCACATGCATCTTCGTCGTCCCTGATTTGGATCTCAAAGTATTCAGATATAACTGAGTAATAACGCACAGTGGCAGGAGAGGAAATAGGTCAACTTCACTTTCCATCAGGAGGCGTCGAAGGAGGAGCGGTTTCACAGAGAAATATTTACTAACTTCATCATTACGGCCGAGCTTCAGAGCAACACGATGCTGTTTTTTAACCTGTGACTGTAACCTAAGTCCTGCCCTTAAGTTCTGATCATACCCAACAGCTCGGCGCCTGCATCCACGTCTCCGATGATGTCCGACTTGGCATCTTTGATCTCGTGGTACAGAGAGTCGGTGTTGATGCCAAAGGCCTCGTTCACGATGCCCTGAGAGGGGCTGAAACACACATCGGATTAAATCAGACACTCGCAGTGTGAGAACCAAAAACTCATTTACATGTTCTCCCTTAAGTTCCCACTTGATCCGGAGTAAATCGATAAAACGTACCGATGTAACTAAGAGGAGAAGGAGCAAGCGGTAAGGACCCAGAATTTTAAACAATGATAAGATATTTGTCAAAATCATATAATACTGATAACTGTTTTGGCACCAGGAAAACAAAAATAGGAGTCCTAGGCACCAAATATTGGTTAATTTAATATTTGAAATCACCAAAATTTGCACTTAAACTCCAGCACTGTCTTAATTTCAGTACCAAAACATTTCCAATATATTCAGGCTATTGAGACCGTGCTCTCACTTTTAGTTACCAAAGGTGTGCCTCAGGGGTCCTTCCTGGGGCCTCTCCTAATCATTCATTATACATAAATAATATGGATCAAAATGTTTTCAATGTTCATTTTCATTTTTACGCTGACGACACTGTGAGGTAGTACTCAGCACACAATCCAGATCAAGCTCTCTCACAGTTACAACTTGCTTTCAAGACTGTTTGACAACATTGTTATGATTTAAAACGTGTTTTAAACGCAGACGGACCCAAAGTCATGACGTCACCATCTTACCCGCCTTCTATCTCCACTTCTAATGGAACACAAATTGAGTCTGTTTCGAGCTACAGTAAATAATTTTGACCACCTAAAGGTCAAAGACTTCTTTTAATTTCATATAAATAACACGATTGAGGTTTGTTTTAATGCATTAAAGACAAAGTATGACGACACTTGATTAAAGTTGTCCTGTGAAGGTGAAGATAAAAGCATATTTGCTCGGATGAAGAGCTCGATGTTTGAGCCAACTGGCTGCAAATCTGCACAAAAGACTGCAACCTAACCTAATTCAACAAAGAAATAATCCAAGAAACTATGTTCACTACTCAAGCAACTTTGCAAGCAGGTTTTTTTAGTTTCTATTTTTTTTCTGCCAGCCTGAGTCCTGATTACCTGATTCATCATGTAGGTATTAAATGTTCAGAACACTCGTGTGGTCTGACTTCATGTCATGTCACGGCTAAGAGGGAGATCTAATATGCTCTCTGTACTTTGTTAGTTTGCGCAGGTCGGATAATGCAGCCTCGCTTTGTTGTACCTGTTTCCTCCTCCGTACACTCGGGGGTCCACACACATGTCCAGCTCAGGGGTCGAGTCGATGATCTCCTGAAACTCAGACCACTCATCGCTGCTTCCCATACCTGAAAAGACACGACAGAGAAGCAGCTGAAGAACATCTCTCCTTCCAGTCACAGGATCTTTAAACTAAAGGTCGTGTTTTTCTTTACGTTTCTTACCGATGCTGACGTTCCTGGTCTCCTGGGAAACCTGCACCTCCATGTTCCGGCTGAGCCTCTTGGCACTTTTCCTGCGATTTCCGGCCCTCATTGCATCGAACTCAGAGTTTGGGGGGAATCCCTCGTTGATGGGGGTGACGCTGGCGGAGGGGACCGAGGAGGTTGGCGTGTTGGACTTGCTTCCTGTGCTGCTTGGTGTGGCCGCCACTGAGTCAGACTCTGATCCATCCTCCTTGGTGTAGAGCGGTTTGTGTGAGTCGATGACATGTGAGCGAGAGACAGGGAAGATAATATAAGCATCAAGTAGAGGAGGGAGGATCGGGCACTACTTTCTTTTACCTGTAACACCTGCATACATACTCACTGCTTAGTTCATATGAAAGTGTCTTTAAATCACACTCTGTGCCAATTTATGTGCAATGTGAAGCTACGAGCTCAAACATAGTTCCTGAGTCGTTTCACGTTTACAGAAACTTTTTCCAACATATGTAGTTTTTTTCCTTGCACAGACGTTAAAGGCTTTATATGTGATTTTTTGATCCAGCAGATGTCGCCCTTGAGCACCAGCATGAAACCAAAACAACTTGTGCTGCATTGTTGTGTTAGCATGCTAATGCTAGCGATCTTTATTATGCTCGTATCTTCACACTGCATGTAAATTTACCTGAAATGAGCATGATCTAGAAACACAGTTAAGCAGTGAGTACAGTATGTTATTCTTCTTTTCTCTAGTCCCTCAATTAAACAACTTTTATACGCAAGGGGAGGAGCCAGCCGGCCCTCCCGGCGATGTAAACAAAGTGAAGATAGGACTCTGAAAACTCTGAAAACATCACAGACAGTGGGACTCGGGTGTTACACCCATTGTAGACAGTCATGACTCACAGAGTTATTTTCAGAGGATATACTTGATTTCTATTACAGTGTGTGAAAAATTGCATATAAAGCCTTTAAGAACAGTGTTCAATAATGTTGGATATCAAAGTTATACTCAATACAACTCATTCTAACCTAAAGTAAGAGTTCACTTCTCTCTGTGCTAAAGCTCTCAGGATGTTACGGGGCTACGACATGAAAGCAACACTGTCCTCTTACTTTCTTACCTGTGTGTTCATCTCACACATAAACACATTATCTGTAAATATGACATCAAACTGTACGAGTAGCATAACGGCACATTAAGAAACCAAGGCTCAAAGTGAAACATGAGGACACATGGAAAGAAGTAAACACAGTAAAATAATCACAGTTATGTTCTCCATGAGAACAATATGGCCGCTCTGCTTGCTCAAGTCAACGTTTAAACCTCAAAGATATCTGATTTTTAAAAGGTTAAATACAGGTGATGTGAGTACTAAAGTTCCTCTTAGGTGACACAAGCAGGCGTGAAGGGAGGGGGGTGGTCAGGATGGGTGTGGCTAGCAGTAAGGCTGGCCCCTCCCCTTTCCACTCCCTGGTCAGTGGTTGTGTTTGTGGAGGAGGAGGACACGGCCGCTGTCTGTCCCACCTGATAGGCAGAGCGTGAGGAAGACCGACCGAGCTCGCTGACCTGCCAGATGTCTTTCCCGGGCATCATCCTAGCCCCCCCGAGACCCCCACGTACCATGCCCTCGCCGCTCGGGTACAGGCTCAATGACGGCGGGCGCTCCGCTTTGCTGCAGGAAGAAAAGACACAGAGAGAGTCGTGTGAGAATACCTGTTGATCACTCGGTTCTTACATTGAATCAGCTCATCTTCTCTGAGGTCGGGTCCTCTCCTGGCATGCATCGATGCAAGGAGCAAAACGACCCCGACAAGGTTTCACAAAAAGTAGAAACACAGGAGAACGTTTCAGGAAACACTTTATCTTTCATGCTGAGAGGCAAAGAAGAGGAGAATGATGCCATGATATTTTATGCACAGGTAATATGAAGCTACAAATCTGAGAAGAGACTCTCAGATGAGCAACATTTAATGTTTTTAAAGGAATAAAAAGTAAAGTTTAACAGCTGCCTTCTTTTTCAAAATCTGAGTCACTTTGAACTTCTTGTTTTTATGCTTAATTAATATATTGATTGTCCTGTTTCTAGCTGTTAGTTCTCCTGCTGCTGTCAACGTGACCAAATAACTGTTACACTAAATAAAAATGATGATTTTTATGCAATTATACTTTTATTTAGATTTTTTTATGCACATTATTCAACGTGACACATGGATTTAAAGACTTTCTAAAAATACAGAAATCTGCCTGGAAATGTTTTTTGCAACATTATCAAGATGTATTATCCTGTTCTTTCTTTTGCTTTTGTATATTTCTGTTACTTTGTTTTATTTTTAACACTTTTTGGCACAAATAAAGAACCAAACAAAGAACTGAGACATATCTCTTATAACGACCGGCTGCTGTCTTTTTATAATTTTCATGTTTTTTACAAGCTGCAAATTAGTTTAGGCAAATCATCTTACTTCGGCTTCTCTACAGGACAGCAGACATGCACAGTGATTTTTAAATGTGTAAATAAATGCATTATTTCTCCACATCAGACAGTCGTCAAAATGCTTCCTCCTAACACAACATTATTGATTTTTGGGAGAGACAGACACGCAGAGCAGGCAGACAGACAGATGGACTGACTGCGACTCATGAGGGAGGAAAAGGAGAAAGGTCAAATATGCATGATATAATATGCATTGTTTATCATGACCTCTTAATCATTCCTTACTGCAGTCCACTGATACATTCAGAAATGTTTTTCACAAGCAAGTAACAGCAAACACCTGAGAGAATAACAGTTTATAACAGGAGGGGCATCAGCACTTCTTAAATCACATTTGAGGTCTAAGCAGGCTGGTTTAGAGGAGGAGGAAGAGGAGGAGGAAGAGGAGGAAGAGGAGGAAGAAGAGGAGGAGGAAGAGGAGGAGGAAGGAGGAGGAAGAAGGAAGAGGAGGAGGAGGAGGAAGAGGAGGAGGAGGGGGAGGAGAGGAGGAGGAGGAGGAAGAAGAGGAGGAGGAAGAGGAGGAAGAGGAGGAGGAGGAAGAAGAGGAGGAGAGAGGAGGAGGAGGAGGAAGAGGAAGAGGAGGAGGAGGGGGAGGAGGAGGAAGAGGAAGAAGAAGAGGAGGAGGATGAGGAAGAGGAGGAAGAAGAGGAGGAGAGAGGAGGAGGAGGAGGAAGAGGGGGAGGAGAGAGGAGAAGGAGGAGGAGGAGGAAGAAGGAAGGGTAGGAGGAGGAGAGAGGATGAGGAGAGAGAGGAGGAAGAGGAGGAGGAGGGGGAGGAGAGAGGAG